>NW_027181992.1:16396883-16557866 GCF_029961685.1 Aristolochia californica | reverse complement strand
GATGAAGTTCCTCCGTCATGGACTTCCAACCACAAATAATTTTGATATTTTTGACAGGGATGAAGTTCCTTCGTCATGGACTCCCAACCACAAATAATTTTCATCTTTTTGATGGGGTAAAATAAATGATGACATGAGGCCACCTCTTCTTCAATAATAATGTCCCAAAAGAGACATAATAGCTGTAACTGAATATAACATGACCATCTTCCAACACATATAATACGAACCAAATAATAAACTTTGTAAAAGAACCCATAAAATAATCCGATATAAAAATTTCTTCTTAGATGCACAAGCTTCATCTTTTGTGCTCCCCCTTTCTTGAATATTTTGGTCACATAAACTCATCCACAATATATGGAATAAAATACCTCTTTCTTTTACTTCTTTTCTACTTCTCCCCTTCAAGCTAGAAGGTAATGGCAGTGATCCCAGCTTGAATCAAATATCACAGATGTAGCAATAAGCCCATATAACATAGATGCATACATAAGCCCTCAAACCAAAGAGAAGTGAGATATTTTCCTGATATATCAACTCAAAAAGTTACACAAACTATTGGCATAAATTCGGAATTTTCAATACAACAGAATACCAACATGACCTTTGATTCTTCCAATGCGAATATATCTTTAAATATAGATCAGATTGACATGAAATTTTCTTCGTATGAAACTAGAATTAAATACATTTCATCCAAGTATAACATCTCTTCATAAAATATAATTATGAGATGATAAATAATATGATATATTTAGTTCTCGGTCATCTGGCCAAACTAAATATTGTTTGTTCTATTTTTCCAGAATGACCATTGACTCTTCAAAGATCAATATCTCCTTATAATAAAATCGTACCGACAATTGGTTAAATAGGTAAGAAACTAGTCTTATGTATCTTTCTTGTCATATATATTTATCCATATAAATTATTTTTCTTGATATCATAAAATACCTCAGAATTTGAAGATTTCCTTCCGGCTCGAGCCTCTTTTTCAATCTGACCTTTGCTGATGTGATCCACTTGGAAACAACCAAGGATATTTGGGACACATGTGTTAAGTTATACTCTAGCATAGCCTCCTTGCAAAAATTATTTGATGTCTTACAAAATATGTTGAATACTAAGCAAGGGGATAATATTCATGAGTTCTTGGCCAGGTTTCGGGGACTTCTTCAAGAATGGAAGATCATAACCGTACTCAATAGGTATTATGTTATGGTCCCGGATCTAACATGGTGATTTTAGGGAGGAAGAAGAGAAAGACAAAAATCAAGCCAAAGGGAAGCTTGAAAACCCTAGGTTCTTTGAGGATAACGCACACCTCTGAGCTCATTGAGGAGAACTCAAAACCCTTGTTTACACTACCCCTTAAATAGGGTTCACCCTTACAAGGTTCAAGATAAAATATTAAAAAAATGTCCTTGTAGGTAAAATATTAAAAAAATGCCCTTGTGGCCTATTAATCCTTTAACTAAAATAAAATAAAGTAAATTAAAGAAAAAAAATAATTAAATTCTAAATAACTTAATAATGTTATTGCGTGCATAACATTACATCCCCTAGGAGAAAGAGTTTGTCCTTAAACTCGAAGGTAGGGTCTACTTGCCGATGTTTTCACCTGGTCCAAAGTAGCATCCGCGGTATCTGGGTCAGTGCTCTGGACGACAAAACTGGAGCATTCCACCAAAGAAGCAATTTTTTTTGACACTGCCAGCATCACTTGCTGTACACACCCCAATACGGTTAAGCACCATGACATAGAATGCAGGAACTACTTCCTCATACAGCGTCTTCACCGCAGTAGAAATTGCAACAGGTGGCCCATTACAAAAGGGTCTACACCAATAGCATTAAAATTCCTGAATACACCAAGAATTGGTAATGCTTTTTGCTCTGCAACTGATCATCTCATAAAGAGGATTGCACCAGCACCATCACTTACTTGGCTCAAGTTACCAGCAGTGGTCGTGCCATCTTTCTTGAAAAAAGTCTTCAGCTTAGCCCAGTCGGACACAATTTGCATTATGTCGGCAGCCATCTTCCGCATAAAGCACAATATTTTTCTCCTCCTGATTTTTAGTGTCAATGATCTTTGTAGCCACTGATGCAGTTGCTGATGGGAGAGAATAGCAGTGTGTTTTTGCTTCTGCCTGGTGACACCAATTAGATGAGGAACATATTCAGTAGTAATACCTAGAGGAAGAAAATCTGGAGCTTGCTGGAAATTCTTTATCTGAGGTGGATTGAGCGTTCCCATGCCATCGGATTTGCGGTCATCGAATCTAATCCAGCTCCAAGTCCTATGTCATCGAAGCCATCTTGTATAGCTGCAGCAATTGCGGTAACAACCTAAAGGCTAGAAGAACATTGCTGTTTCACAGTTCTAAATGGCACCGTTTCTGGAAAACCAGCATAGAATGTTTGCATCCTGCAAATCCGCATGCCAACATGGGGTGGAAAACCAGCAGCGTTGTCTGTTTCATGCTGCACTGCCACTGGTTTCTGCATTGTCACAACAACTCTATTTTCTAGGCTGTCTGCAGCACTGTTTTCTGCACTGGCACAACAGATATCATGTGGTGGAAGAACCCATTAGATGCTTCATTTGGCATATGCTGGGGCTGACTTGCTCAACTGAGAACAGCCACCCAGCAGGCATCATTTTCATTATTTGGAAGCAGTGCTTGTTCAGCAACTGGAGCACCCAAGTTTGTAGTATCATTTGTTGACTTGTTGGTGGAGGGGAATGAAGGCATTACAGTAGCAGCTGCCAAGTTCATCCCAGGATATGTCTCTATAATGCTCCAACTCCTCTATGCCACTTTCTCTGTTCCAGGTATAATTCCCTTGTTCTGTCAGTCAATCGCAGAACCCAATGGGTTGTCTCTTCCAGTTCCGTCCAATCCCGACATCCTTGTAGGAGTTTGTGGTACATGTTAGTAAATATTTGGTTGGCCTCTCCTGCCCAAACCAACTTCTCCATCTCCCTATACAGTGGCGGCCAATGGCCTGGTTGTAGTCCGTGTAACTTTCCAGCAAGTATAATAGTCTCAAGAGCTCCACGAATGGCACATGCAGTAAGAACAGTAATTACCATTTTTGCTGTCCCTTTTCGGCCAGAATTAGTTACATCCTGTAGACAAGTATCTGTTGTGCCCCCAGCAACAGATAATTTTGCTTCATAAGTCACTGCTGCTTCTACTCTCAAAACTGTCTGCAGTGTTTTCAGTAGTGCCACTGCTGTCAGCACTGGTTGCTGCAGTGCCACAACAGCAGCACAAAAAAAAATTGTTGAAGAACCCATTAGCGTAAGCACAAGCTGTCCATCTTGATACATCCAAACGTTCCTCAGCACCATCCTTCATATGGTTGTGAACACGTTCAGTCAGTCTGTGCTCTTGTAGGAGTCTTTCTTTACATACAACATCTATCAAAGTTGAATATGTAGCAACAGAGGGAAGAACATTAATTTTCTCTAATGAATCACACAACCTAAATGCTTGCATCAGACATCCCTCATGGCACAAACCATTAATCACTGACTTATAAGTAACTATAATGGGATGGACACCTTTGGCTCTCATCCTCTCGCAGAGATCTAAAGCCTTTTTCAGACATCCTTCTTTACAGAGCCCATCAACCACAACAGAGTAGAATTGTTGTTCAATCTAGTGAAGCAACTCGAAGATACCCTCTTCACCACCTCCGTTAAACTTGGCATCCATCAATTTCATATAAATAAAATCAGGCAATGGCAACCCATTTTTTTAGTTCAAAAAATAGGGCAGCTGCCATTTCCACCATACCTTCTCTGCAGAGCACTCCAATGATGAAGTTATAACCAGTAGCACCAGAAGATCCCATTGAAGTCTTTTTGTACTCATCAAATATCTCAAATGCCTCACTAATCCATAACAAAGGGGTATATCCATAACAATACCAGATTCTGCCAATCTCTTCTCTACTTCCACCATTATTTCCCACTTTGGCGACCCTCTCATTTCCAGAATTCATACCTAGTTGAAGAATTGACAAGAACAATGGTCGAGCAGCATACATGGGACCCAAAAAAATTTGCACAACATTTTGAAATTGAAAATGAACAGACTCAGTGTTGTTGTTCTCATCAATAGAAAAATAAATTACCCATACAAATTTTTTTACCATTCCCGGAGTCCCCAAAAAAATCCCAACTCGCACTTCAGACACAAAAACAGGAATTCTGTCAAAATTGCTTTATTTCTCAGCTTCACAAAACAAAAAACCACCCCCAGCCCCAAAATTCGAGCAGCGTTGCTACTGCTCTGGCCATTTGAGCCCCATCATCCCTCTGGAAGAATCATTTTGACATACAAATCAAGGACATTTTAGAAACATACCCCAACATGGGTTGAATTTGGTTTCCCGTTGGGCTGCCGAGAGCGAGATTGAGAGGAAGAGTCTTGAAGCCAAATGCCACCAGACCTTTTTCCGACAGAGCCTCACCCTTTTCCATTAGTGAACAACATCACGTTGGGCTTCTCCGCTTGGGGAAGGAATTTAGGTTGAAATTTTTTCAAGACAGAGGTATCTTGAAAATGTTTCCTGTTCGGAGATGATGTAAAACGCCTAGCCAAATAGGACTTCCCAGGAGGTCACCCATCCTAATATTACTCTAGCCCAAGCTTGCTTAACTTCAGAGTTCTGAGTCAGACACCTAACCAATACAACCCAAAAGACCGGTCTGTTAGATGCGGAAAGCACATCACTTAACCAGAGTGGACGGAACCACTCTAACACCCACCATTCCCTGGTTCGGGACCGCTGCACTCTGGGATTCGAATGCGGAACATGGGCGCCAGCTCTGATACCTTGTCAAACGCCTATCCAAATAGAACTTCCCAGGAGGTCACCCATCCTAATATTACTCTCGCCTAAGCTCGCTTAACTTCAGAGTTATGAGTCACATGCCTAGCTAATACCACCCAAAAGACCGGTCAATTAGATGTGGAAAGGACAACACTTAACCAGAGTGGATGGAACCACTCTAACACCCACTTCACAGCAGCTAGCCAATACTACCCAATAGACCGATCTATTAGGTGCGGAAAGCTATCGCCTACAAGAGTAGACAAAACCACTCTGACACCCACCCCACCCATTCTTGACTGCCTCTAACGGGATTCAAATGCGTGACGTGGAATGCCCAGCTCTAATACCATGACAACGGCTAGCCAATACTACCTAATAGAACAATCTGTTAGGTGTGGAAAGCTATCGCCTACAAGAGTGGATGGAACCACTCTGACAAATGACTCTGGAAATTTTTCCTTTTCCTGTTCAGGGAGACATTTTTCATCCTGTGAGAAGGGTTTGTTGTTTTCTGTGAGAAGAGAATTGCCATGGTCTTAGGACTTTGGCTCTGGGTTGCTTTGCTCAGAAAATTTTAAATTTTCTTCATTGTGGCCTTTCCTCCTGTCCCAGAAAGTTTCTGCTCGAGCGAGTTTAGGTCGTATGACCTTCCTCTCTATGGCAAGATGCATCTCGATTGCGGCCCATTCCTTCGACATTTTAATGGAAGATTGGCGCATCTCCAGTTGCATCTCACATACTAGAGTGCGCACATCTTGATACATCTTACATGCTATTGTGCGCCAATCCTGGAGTACGACAAGTTTTTCCTCTTAGGTTGATCATTGTGTTCCCGCTCTGATACCAATTGTTATGGTCTTGGATCTGACACGACGATTCATAGGGAGGAAGAAGAGAGACGAAAAATCAAGCCAAAGGGAAGCTTGAAAACCCTAGGTTCTTTGAGAACAACGCACACCCCAGATCTCGTTGAGGAGAACTCAAAACCCTTGTTTACGCGAGTCTAAATAAATTAATAATATTATTGTGTGCATAACATATTATGGTTCAAGAAAGGCAACGATAGGTCTTGGTAGCAGCCATTTTCTTGATGAATATCAAGCCATATCTTGTGGTTGCTAAGACCCAACTCCTTAGCTCATCCGAACTTCCATCCTATGATGAAATCAGTGCTACGTTGCTACGGATCCCTGACCCATCTTTTAGTACTACCTCCCCTATTGAAGATCCATCGGCTATGTACTCCAGTAATAGGGGTACATCATCCTCCAAATGCGGATGTGGAAGAAATTTTAGAGGGGACCACACAAGAGATGGTAGAACGGATCCTACCTATTCACGCACTGAACCTCGCATATGCACCTACTATGGTGTTCAGAACTACCTTGTGGAAAACTTTTGGAAGCTTCAGGCCAAGCCTGATTGAGCCACAGCTAACTCAGACTCTGTTAGTGTTTATAAACGGGAAGAAAAGGCAGAATCCCAATTTGGAAAAATGACTCTTACTGCTGAAGACTATGCCACATTTTAGAAGATGAAGTCCCTTATAGAGTCATCCCTTCCATCGGTAACTACCGTTGCTACCACCATTGCTTCAGGTATGCTTTCTTCCTCTTCCACTTCCTCCTCTTTGATCATAGACTCCGGGGCCTCCGAACACTTGTCAGGTAACAAACACATGCTTCATTCCTTATCTCCATGTTTTCCCAATAAATTTGTTACTGTTGCTAATGGTACCCAAACTGAAGAAAGTATCAAAGGTTCCTCATCTATCACATTTTCTATCCCTCTTCAAGATGTCTTATTTGTCTCTCAATTTCCTTTAAATTTTCTTTCCGTTAGCCACATCACAAAAAATCTGAATTGCTCTATCACCGTCTCACCCTCTTCTTGTACATTTCAGGATCTAACTACGAAATGGGTGATTGGTGCTGGCCATGAAAAGGGGGTTTTTACTACTTCAAACTTCCTTCATTAGCTGCCTTATCATCCACTACATCTGTGGTACAACTTTGGCACAACTGGCTTGGCCATCCTTCTATACCTTCCCTTCCCTTCATCAATTACTTCCTTAGTTAAAATCTCTCTCAACTTTAAATTTTTTGGAAGAGCCCACATATATAAGAGTATTATAAGATGGGCCACACGACCAAGGAAGATCCACATATCTAAGAGTATTGTAAGATGGGCCACACGACCATGGAAGACCCACATATCTAAAAGTATTGTAAGATGGGCCACATGACCAAGGAAATGCCACATATCTAAGAGTATTATAAGATGGGCCCAAGCACATAAGAAGTAAGACCCACCATAATTACCATGAACTGAAACCCTTATCACTATGTTGGAAGATCAAGAAGGACTCACCAAGATAACCACAGGCTGGTTGGAAGATCAAGAAAAACTCACAAAGATAACCATGAGCTGGTTAGAAGATCAAGTGGGACCCACAAAGATAGCCACGAGCTGGTATCTTTATCTGATGGTCACGTCTACATAGAAGAGTTCTATTTTGAGTTATGTTTGTCTTCTATTTATATTGAATTATTTAATTAAGCTAGGACTTATCTTTAAGTGTTGGAGTTTGGATGTAATTGGGACAAAGGTAGTTTTATTATAATTGGACTCTACTACCTTACTCTATTGAATTTAGGATCCCTTTTACATAATCATGAGCAAAATAAAGAAGAAAGAAAAAGAGAGAAAAAGGGAGAAAAGCTCTCGGGTAGAGCAGAAAAAATTGAAAGGGAAAGGATGAAGTGCGCCAAGCAAGGAGAGGGAGAGAGAGAACAAACTCAGGATTGAAAGTGTTGCTTGATTAATTCCAAATTACAACCTCGCTATTTATAGGAGAGGAGAAGGTAGAGTCCTCATACAAGTTTTCATTCAATCCTAATTACATTCTAACTCTAACTCTTCAATATAAGTAAGTCTATTCAAACTAGAACTCCTAGTAGACTAATTGGAGTAGAACTAGGAGTTCTTTATTATCCACATGAATATAAGGGATAAGCCAGCTCGTGGCCTTATCCTAGTGGGCCCCTCATGATTCTCCAGTGCACCTTTATAATTGTGCTAGCTCGTGAGATCTTGTGGGCCCCACTTGATCTTCAAGTCTTCTAAATCAACTCAGCTTGTGCTTCTTGATTCCTTTACTCGAGCTTGCTTTGGGAGAGGACTCTTCTTAGTGTCCCAAATCCTCTAGGATTCTTCTTGATGACCTACGTCCTCATGGTGGGTCCCACCAGCTCGAGCACCATGGTGGGCCCCACATTGTAACACTCCCCCTCAAGCTGGGGGTGAGAAGATGTCATAAACACCCAGCTTGCTGCATATGGTAGACATAATCTTGTGAGTGACTGGTTTGGTGAGGATGTCTGCAACTTGATTTTGTGACGAGATGTGCTTCAGGGATAAGAGACCAACTTGGAATTTTTCTCTTATAAAGTGGCAATCGACCTCAATGTGTTTTGTCCTCTCATGGAAGACTGGATTCGACGCAATATGTATTGCTACTTGGTTATCACAGTATAGGTCCATTGGAGCTTCTTTATAAAATCCCAATTTAGTGAGAAGGGACCTTATCCATAAAAGTTCACTTACAGTGTGTGCCATGGCTCTGTATTCTGCTTCTGCATTTGACCATGCTACTATATTTTGTTTTTTTCTTTTCCATGTCATGAGATTTCCTCCAACCATCGTGTAAAAACCAGAAGTAGATTTTCTATCATTTGGGAATCCAGCCTAGTCTACATCTGCAAATCCCTCAATGTTGAAGTGACCATGTTTTTTATAGAGGAGCCCCCTTTCAGCAGCCCCTTTTAGATAATGTAGTATCCTCTCAAGTGCTTGCCAATGACTAAGTTGTGGCTTGTGCATGTACTGACTTACCACACTTACTACATATGAAATGTTTGGCCTCGTTACACATAGGTAAATAAGTCGTCCCACTAACCTTTGATATTTGCCAATATCAACATCTTCTCCAGTGCCTCCACATAATTTTGTATTTGCATCCATTGGAGTGTCTACCGGTTTGCATTTGATCATACTTGTTTCTTTTAGTAGATCAAGTGCGTATTTTCTTTGGGATAGAATAATCCCATGTCTAGATTGTAAGACCTCAATCCCCAAAAAGTATTTCAGTAATCCAAGATCCTTCGTCTTGAATTCTGCACATATTCTTTCTTTTATTTTTTGAATGACCTCAAAATCACTCCTAGTTAAAATAATATCATCAACATAAACAACTAGAATCACCTTACCTCTTGTTGTGTTCTCAATAAAGACTGAGTGGTCTACAAAGCATCTGTAAAAACCTGCCTGTATGATGGCTTGACTAAATTTCTCAGATTGCTTTAGCCCATATAGAGTTTTTTTAAGGCGACTTACGGACTCCCCCTCAACCACATATCCAGATGGTTGTTGCATATAGATCTCTTCTTTGATATCACCATTGAGAAATTCGTTGTTAACATCCAGCTGATATATGGGCCAAGAAGAATTGGCAAACAAGGATAATAATATATGTACCAAGGTCATTTTTGCCACTGGAGAAAATGTCTCATCATAATCAATGTCATAGCATTGAGTGTAACCTTTTGCAACCAGTCGAGCCTTCAGTCGTGTCCAACGGTCTTATACGGATTATGTTTTACTGTATAAACCCACTTGCAACCAACGGGTTTTTTATCTGTAGGTAGTGGAACCAGAGACCATGTGTGATTGTCATTAAGGGCCTTCCTCTCTTCATCCATTGCCGCCTTCCACCCTGGATGTTGTAGAGCCTCCTGATATGACTGTGGAACAAATATGGAGGAAATAGAAGAAAGAAACTGACAACATAGAGGTGAGAGGCGATGATGAGACACCAAATTGGAGATAGGATGAGAAGTAGAAGGTTGAGTGCATGAACGACGTTCTTTTCTTATAGCAATATGACGAGTATAAAATTCAGAACCAAAAACTACTGGTGATGAAGGACTTACCTCTGGTGGATCCGATAACTCGACTGGTGTGGTATCAGCCACTGTCTCTTGGGGCTGAACAATCTCTATATCACGAGGCACAACCGGTCGAGGAAAACTTGGTACTGATGACATACCAGGTGGAGCGCTATCAGAATAATATGAGGAGTCTTCAAAGAGTTTTACATCCCTAGACACAAATAAACGTTGCAAAGAGGGACTATAACAAACATAACCCTTTTGTTCGAGAGTATCCCAAAAAGATACACTTTATAGATTTAGGGTCAAGTTTGCTATGTCTAGGTAAAGTATTATGAACAAAACATTGACAACTGAAGACTTTCAATGGTAATGCAAACGGATCATCATGTGGTTAAAGTTTAGAGTAGGGGGATTTTTTCCCAAGAACAGTAGACGGTAGATGATTTATAAGAAAACACGCTGTAAGGACAGCATGGGGCCAATAAAAATATAGAACTTTCATGGCATATAATAGACCTTGAGCTACCTCAAGAATATGACAATTTTTTTGATTGGCTACACCGTTTTGTTGAGGAGTGTAGGCACATGATGTCTGATGGATAATGACATTCTCTTGACAAAAGGAGTCAAGGTCTTTTGAAATATACTCTTTGGCATTATCAAACTGGAGGATTTTTATCTTTTGACCAAATTGTGTGAGTACCATCGAATAAAAATATTTAAAAATAGATGGTATCTCAGAACGCTCCTTAAAAATAAACAACCAAGTTGTATGAGTGAAATCATCAATAAAAGTGATAAAATATTTGGCTTGAGAAATATTAGAGACACTCAAAGGCCCCCAAACATCAGTATGAATCAATGAAAAAGGAATGTTATTTTTTACTTCTGGATGAGGAGAGAATGTACTCCTTTGATGTTTACTTAACTGACATACCTGACAACTGAATTCTGACCTTATCTTAAGAGATGGAAACATATGATGAAGAGATTGAATGGAAGGATGTCCCAACCGATTGTGCCATAATCATGTCTCATTCTCAGTAGTAGACACCATATTGAGCTTTAGCACATCCAAGTAGTAGAGTCCCCCTCGTTCATGGCCTCCACCAATCACGTGCTTCGTTATAAGATCCTGGAAAACACATGAAGTAGGTGTGAAGGTAACCAAGCAATTAAAATATTTTGTAAGCAGACTCACAGAGAGCTAGTTTAAAGGAAAGGAAGGAAAAACAAGAATATCATTGAGCAGAAGTGATGGGGTGACGGAAGTGGAACCTTTTTCCTCGGACTTTGGTTTGAGAACTGTCAGCTATGGTAACAAACTTGTGTGAAAGATTTGGAGATAAAGAATGCAATAAAGTTTTGTTACCTATAAGATGCTTGGAGGCTCCTGAATTAATTATCCAGGATGAAGAGGGAACAGATAGCATACCTGAAGTAGTAGTGGCAGAAGTAGTTGCAGAGAGGCTTGGAGAAGACCCTAGCATGGTCTTTATTTTCTGAAATAATTCATACTCTTCATCAGTAATAATTTTTTGTACAGCTGGTGTTGACGGATGGTCAGCTTGCGCATATCTAATGAGGGCTTGATTAGCCCTTGTTGATTCTGACTTGTCATTAACCTTATAGCATATTTCTTTATAGTGGCCATATCTACCATAGTAAGTGCATGCCCTATAACGGCACTAGTCTATAGTGTGGCCCCGAAATTTACAATGAGTGCATTTAATATCATCTGTTCTGCTAGCACTATAGGGTCTATGTAGTGTATCAGGGCTTGAATATAGTTTAGTACATGTCTCCCAAATATGTTTAGCAGTGTCAAGATGAATAATATTACTAGAGACATGTGCTTCCATGCTATTTATCAGCTAACCAATTACCAAAGTATCATTCTTCAGCCATTTCATATAAAAAATATCCTCTTCATCAATAGGTGGTCCTTAGGTGGTGAGGTGACTAAGTAGGTCTTTGGTTATGAGAAACCTCCTAACCAAGGTGGACCAACTCATAAAATTTGATACCCCACGTAGGGTATGATGGTGACTTTCAGTATATCAGCTTTGATATTCATATTCTCATCATCCATGATAGACTCTTCTTCTTAAAAAAACTTCAAATAATATAACCAAGTAGCACTTCTTCAATCAACTTGGTATATGTAAATATAGAATCAATGCTAAATAATTTTTTTCCAGAAAACCACTCATAAGAGGCTCAATAGAAATCTTCTATTATCAGGTAAATCTTATCCCACGAAAAAATTCAATAATCTGAGTATGGACTGGACTCGGCAAACAGAATTTCCAAACTGATAAAACAATTTTGATAGCTCCTTCTAGATAGAGAGGCATGCATATTCATAACATAATAAAATTAAAGCATTCACATATTCATCCTTGAATCATCATCTAAAAATGAGAACCAGTAGCATAAACACTTATCTCTTGGCTAGTGTTCTTTCTTCATACAAGAGCCTTCTTTGAGTGGAGTTGATCATCACTTCTCTAGAGCATTCCTCGAGGGATCCTAAATATGTTGCTCTGATACCATATTGAATTTAGGACCCCTTTTCCATAATCACAAGCAAAAGAAAGAAGAAAGAAAAAGAGAGAAAAGGGTAGAAAAGCTCTCGGGTAGAGCAGAAAAAATTAATAGGGAAAGGATGAGCTGCGCCAAGCAAGGAGAGGGAGAGAGAGAACAAACTCAGGATTGAATGTGTTGCTTGATTAATTCCGAATTAAAACCTCTCTATTTATAGGAGAGGAGGAGGTAGTCTTCATACAATTTTTCATTCAATCCTAATTATATTCTAACTCTATCTTTTCAATACAAGTAAGTCTATTCAAACTAGAACTCCTAGAAGACTAATTGGAGTAGACCTAGGAGTTCTTTATTATCCACGTGAATATAAGGGATAAGCCAGATCGTGGCCTTATCCTAGTGGGCCCCTCATGATTCTCCAGTGAACCTTGATAATTATGCCAGCTCGTGAGATGTTGTGGGCCCCACTTGATCTTCAAGTCTTCTAAATCAACTCAGCTTGTGCTTCTTGAGTCCTTTACTCGAGCTTGCTTTGGGAGAGGACTCTTCTTGGTGTCCCAAGTCCTCTAGGATTCTTCTTGATGACCTACATCCTCATGGTGGGGCCCACCATGGTGCTCATAAGTAAATTCTCTTTTCCACGTGCCTACACGTGTATTTATTTTTTCCATAAATTCAACATGATATCAGAGCAAGTACTTGTATCTAGGCCTCCACCCAAATTATCCACGTGACTACACGTGAGGGGGATTGTTAACGAATAATCCCACATGGATTAGTGAGATCCAAGATCTTGAGTTTATTAGTTGGGAAAATTTTTCCTAAGATGGCTAGTCATTTTGGGATAGGCCTTGGACCCAACTTAACATGGTATTAGCGCAGGTTTTGTAGTTGACTTGGTCAACCCACAGAGGTAATGTGATCCTTTTCTGATCTATTATCTCTAACAATTAGTGGTTGTATTTATCTTTTTTCTCTCTTTGCCATCCCTACACCCGTTAGTTGAATTTATGGAAAAGAGAAATACTTCATTGACTTATTATAATCAGAGTACATGAACCTCTATTTATAATAGACGAAGGTAGTAGAGTCCTATTACAATAAAACTACCTTTGTCCCAATTACACCCAAACTCTAACACTTAAAGATAAATCCTAGCATAATTAAATAACTCAATATAAATAGAAGACAAACATAACTCAAACTAGAACCCTTCTATGAGGGCGTGAATATAAGATAAAGTTGTCAGCTCATTGCTATCTTTGTGGGTCCCACTTGATCTTCTAACCTGCTCGTGGTTGTCTTTGTGAGTCCTTCTAGATCCTCGAACCAGCTTGTGGTTATCTTTATGAGTCCTTCTTGATCTTCTAACTTATGTGATAAGGATGCCAACTCGTGGTAATCATGGTGGGTCCTACTTCTTATGTGCTTGGGCCCATCTTACAAAAGTCTTAGATATGTGGGCCTTCCCAATACTCTTAGATATATGGGCCTTCCTTGGTAGTGTGGCCCATGTTAAAATTCTCTTAGATATGTGGGCTCTTCCAACACTCCCCCTCAAGCTGGGTGTGAAAGAACATCATGAACTCCCAAGTTTCTGCAAATGATGTATAGGATCTTTTTGTATAAAAAGGCAGTCCTCCATATCTTCCAACACTCCCCCTCACACTGGTGGCTCTTCCATGAGGCCCAACTGGCATAAGTGAGAGTAAAATTACTCCAAGCCGTATGACATTGTTCCATACTCTAGAAGGACACACTCCTATCTTATGTAGATAGTGGGTCTATACGCAATGCTCATAAGTGTAATAAAACTCCTCCATCACCGTGTCCCTCCACCGGACAATGACTCTCAAGTGGTAGGAGTAATAAATGCCAATTAAGGGGGTTATAACATAGATGTAGTAATAACCTCTTCCGTCATGATGATGTAACTTAGATGTAGTAATAAGCTCATTCATCACGGTGTCCCAACTCAGGCACCGACTCTCACAGGTAGAAATTAATGGGTAGTAGATGTCGTAATAAGCTCCTCCGTCATGGTATCCCAACCGTAGAAAAACTAATAAGATTACAATAAGGGTTGGCCCAAAGATATTTAAATAAATGATGGTATGAGAAAGGCTATTGAGGCCACCTCTTCTTCAATAATAATGTCCCATCCATAGAGACACAATAACTGCAACTAAAATGGGCTTGGGCCCATATAACACGATCATCTTCCAACACATATAACACGAACCAAGATAACAAACCTTATAAAAAGACCATAAAATAATCCAATATAAAAATTTCTTCTTAAAAGCAAAAGCTTCATCTTTCGAACTCCCCTTTCTTGAATATTTTTGTCACATAAGGGGGGGGTTAGTCCACAATGAAGTGGAAATGAAGTGGAAAATTGAATTGAAGTGAAATGAATTGCTTCCACTTCAACTCATGTTTGGGTGTTAGTATAGACGAGTTCAAGTGGCTGGAAAATAAATTCCAGTATTAGTGCCCCCAAATAAAAAGTATGATATAAAGAAGAGAACTAGTAACCTTTTATACAATATAATAAATAGAACATATACCTAAACATATAATTAACCAAAATAAACGTGATTACTACACTTATAAGTGATTTAACGTGTGGTCCACAATATATTAATATCTTAATTAATGAAAATTTATATTATATTACTTAATGATTATAATTTATTATAAATTAAAACAATAATTACAGAAATTGGAATAAAAAAATTAAAAATTAATAAAAAAATTAAAAAATAACATAAGAGAATATAATAAATAAACCTAATGGTTTAATTAATTATAGAAATTGGATAATTAAACCAATTAATATTATAGTTTATTATAAATTAATATACTAATTATGTGTGACTAGAATAAATTATTTAAAATAAATAAAATTTTAAAAATAACATAAACGAATATAATAAATAAATAAATTATTTTTTAATGACATAAGATATTTTTTAACATTAAAACTCACTATTTTAATAAAAAAAAATACATAATAAATAAATAAATATATTAATTTATCAATAACATAATATATTTATTATAATTAATTAATAATATATTAACACAAAATATAAATGCAGTGGTTTAAAGTTTATTATAATTAAACTAATTCATGATTAAAGTTTATTATAAATTAATACACTAATTACGTGTTATTAGAATAAAATTTTAAAAAGTGAAAAAAAATAAAAAATAAGTCATCGTCGTCGTTGTCATCAAAGAGCCCTGCGGCTCTGAGACCTTCGATTTTGGATTTCCCAGGCTCCGAGACCTTAGAAGCCGCCCTGAAATTCTGTTATGGCGTGAAGATCGACCTCACGACAACAAATGTCCCTCCGTTGCTCTGCGCCGACGAGGTTCTTGTCCCAATCCGTTCTCCGAAGCATCATAGACTCGGTAAGAACCCCAAAATCCCGCGAATGGCTGATGCCGATGGCAGAAACCCTAGGTATTGCACATCGAGAGAGACAGGATGAATGATGTTGGGGCGAACAGAGAAAGCAGAGATCGAAAATGAGAAAAAGCAGAGAGAGCGAAGACGAGGGTAAGAAATGGGGCGAAAAAAATCGTCGGGAGACAAAAGCCGAGGGAGAGGGAGAGGAGAATAGCGAATGAGGATAATTTTTTCCTTTCGGGTGGGGGGAAGAAGCAACGCGCGTCGCACAAGGAAAGTGGATGATTCGTAAAAAAGGTAGGAATCAACTTTCCTCCGTTTTTGCCTGGGCAGATGAAATGGTGTAATCTCACTTCAATTCAAGTCTTTTTACACTAACGCCTTATTTGTGATGACCTAGGTAATGCGGGGGGAATTCATTCCACTTCATTGTGGACAAACCCACCCTAAAACTTATCCACAACATATGGAATAAAATACCTCTTTCTTGTATTTCGTCTACTTCTCCCCTTAAGCTGGGAGGTAATGGCTGTGACCCCAGCTTGAACCAAATATCATAGATATAGTAATAATCCCTCAAACCAGGGATAAATTAGACATTTTCCTGATATAGCAACTCAAAAAGTGACGCAAAATAATCGGCTTAAATTCGGATTTTTCAATGAATAGGATACCACCAAAATCTTTTATTCTTCCAATGTGACTATATCTTTACATATAGATTAGACTGACATTAAATTTTCTCCTTCTCAAACTAGACTTAAATACCTTTCATCCAAGTATAACTTCTCTTATAAAATATAATTATCAGAAGATAAATAATCTGATAGATTTTGGTCTCCATAATCTGGTCGAATTAAGTATTGTTTCTCTTTTCGTAGATCTTTCTTTTGATATATAATTCTCCATATAAAGTCTCATTATTGATAGCATAAAATGCCTCGTAAGTTGAAGCTTTCTACTGCTGCTCGAACCTCTGTTGCAATTTGACCTCGTTGCTTCAAATATCGATTTATCTTTGTAGATAACTTTGATTGAAAAAAAATCATTTTACCTTGGAAAGTAGACTCAAATATATTTCCGTCATTATATAATTTGCAATATGAAAAGCTCAGTATAGAGGTGAAAAACATATAAAAACTAACAGGTGTAAGGACTGAAAAGAGAAAAAAAAAGATAAATACGAACCCTAACTGCTAGAGATAATAGATTAGAAAATGATCATATTACCTCTGTGGGTTGAACAAGCCAACTCACAAAACCTGCTCTGAGACCATGTTAAGTTGGGTCCAAGGCCTATCCCAAAATGACTAGCCATCTTAGGAAACCTCTTTCCCAACTAATAAACTCAAGACCATGTGGGACTATTGCTGAACACAATTGTGAGGTTTGTCAATTAAGTAAACATCATAGGAGTACATATTCTCCTTGCCTTACAGCTACTAGCAATTCCCCTTTTTCTTTAGTACACTCTGATGTATGGGAAACTTTGTGGGTCTCTAATATTTCTCATGTTAAATACTTTGTTACATTTGTTGATGATTTTACCCTGATCATGTGGTTATATCTCTTTAAAGAATGATCTGAAATACTTACTATCTTTAAAACCTTCCATGCTATGGTGTTAACTCAATTTGGCAAAAACAATTCAAATCCTTAGGTCTGATAATGCTAAGGAATACTTGTCTAGTGAGCTCCAATCATTTTGTGAGGGTAATAGGCTTATCCATCAAACATCCTATGCCTATACCCCTAAAAAAATGGTGTTGCTAAAAGAAAGAATCGTCATCTTCTTGACTCGGGACCTCCTTACATCTACCATGAAGGTACCTTACATTTATTGGCCTCATGCTATACTTACGACTTGTTTTCGTATCAATAGGTTACCTTCATCTGTTCTTAGTCATAAAACTCCTTACTCTGTATTATTTCCTAGTGAAGACCCATTTTCTCTTACCCTCAAGGATTTTGGTTGTACGTGCTTTGTCCATGTCATATCTCCACAAAAGAGTAAACTTGCTCCTCATTCTATGAATTGTATTTTCTTGGGGTACTCTCACACCCAAAAAGGGTATGTCTGTTACAATCCTAACCTTCATAGGATACTTGTATCTCAAGATGTGACCTTCTTTGAGGACACCTAATTGTAATCCTCGAATGATGTTCCTCCAGGTTTTTCATTCCCTCCTATACTTGTTGTCCACTTGTGCCCTTCAATGTCGATATTACTCAGCCCCCTGAAGCACTGACCGACACCTCACCTATGGAGTTTTCGGATCCACTCAAGGTAAGAACATCCCCTACTATGTTTGGTCTAGAATTTGATACCCGGCCTATTTCTTTAAGAAACAAACGTTGTTCTTGTATTGCTTCTCACCCTATGTCCAACTTTATGTCTCACCATTGTTTGTCTTCCACTTGCTCTCAGTTCCTTGTATTTTTCTCTTCTACTTCAATTCCATAGTCCTATCATGAGGCCTGTAGCATCCAGGATGAAAGGCGCCTATGGATGAGGAAATGTATGCTTTATATGAGAATCTAACCTAGCACTTAGCATCGCTCCCAAAAGGAAAAAAAACCAGTTGGTTGTAAATAAGTTTTTTCATTTAAACATAACCCAGATGGGTCCATTTCTTGTCTTAAAGTCCGACTCATTGCTAAAGGATATACTCAGTGTTATGGAGTGGAGACCTTTTCTCCTGTTGCCAAGTTAAATTCGGTACATATCCTATTATCTCTTGTTGCTAACTCATTATGTCCCATATATCAACTCGATGTAAAGAATGCCTTCCTTAATGGGAATATCTGCGAGGAAGTTTATATGGTTCAACCACCTGGTTATGTGGTTGAGGGGGGGGGGGGGGGGGGGTTCTGTATGCTGGTTACAAAAGTCCTTATATGGGCTTAAACAGTCCCCTCAAGCTTGGTTTGAAAATTTTAGCCAAGCACTACTACGGTTTGGCTTTCATCGGTGCACGGTAGATCATTCGGTATACTTAAAAGATACCTCAAAAGGAAAAATATTATTGGATGTGTATGTTGATGACATTATCTTAATCGGCGATGATGCACATAGCATACAAGAGGTAAAAAATATGATATGTCAGGAATTCAAAACTAAAGATATGGGGCTACTTAATTAATTATTTGGGCATAAAAGTTCTTCAATCCAAACATGGGATAATATTATCTCAACAGAAGTATGTTTTAGACCTCCTCGAAGAAATAGGAATGAAGGGGTGTGTTATGGTCCCTTGCCATGGATCGAGTAACTCGGTGTGGGATTTGTGAATCCAAAGCTATAAGAGAGTTGCTGCTCTAGGTTAGGAGGAAAAGAGCCTCCTTTTGCAGCTAGGCTGCTGTTCTCGGTAAGGGGCAAGGACGCCCTTACTGCTCTCAAACAGGAGGGAGATGGCCCCTTCCTACTCACGGTTGAGAGGGGTTAGGACCCTTCCAGCTGTGTTAAGCACCTAGCCAATACTACCCAAAAGACCGGCATGTTAGGAGCAGAAGGCATAGGTACTTAACCACCCAAGACCATAACATCACACCCGCCCTCACGAGCCGACGTCCACGACGGCTTAACATATAGCGATGAGGTCCAGTACTTGACAAGGTACACTACATCTGGGATTCGTGATCGCCCACGTTGGGAGTCAAACTCAGTACGTAGCGCCTGATCTGATACCAAATGTTAAGCACCTAGCCAATACTACCCAAAATACCGGCCTGTTAGGAGTGGAAGGCATAGGTACTTAACCGCCTAGGTTAGGGGCTGAAAAGCCTCTAACATGGGCATCCCACAAAATTTAGGTTAGGAGTCCCTAACCTTGCTGCTCTCGAGTTTAGAGGTTGAAGAACCTCTGGCCTTTGCTGCTCTCGGTATAGGGGCTGGAAAGCCTCTATCTTTGCTAGGAAAAGAGAAAGAGATCATCTCTTGCTGTTGTGCACTGATTAGAGGCTAAAGACCTCTTGTTGAGCTCAAAAAAGAGGAGGAAATCCCTCATTTTTGGCGCAGAGCAAGGTAAAATAGAAAATCAAAGAGAGAAGAAAGAAATTCAGATTCAAGAGGGAACCTGGACCTAGAGCTCATCAAGGAGACCTCGAAACCCTAGAGCATGTCAAGGAGAACTCTGAGCCCTGTTTAACCTAATTCAAGACATGACTTTTTTTCATTCTCCTTCCCCTCTAAGTAGGGTTGTTGCCAACATAGTTTTAGGGTTTAATTTTAAAATTCTGCCTTGTGGCAATTTAACTTAAATAATGCATAAAAAACGAATTTAAAACAATATGGAAATAAAGCAATTAACTCAATGATTCAGTGCATCTCCTTTGGATGACTCAGTTAGCTATTGAGTCCTCAACAGTGTGTTGACCAGTTGACACACCTATGGATGTGAATGTAAAATTATGTACAACGACCAGAGAAGATATTGATATTGGTAAATATCAAAGACTTGTGGGCAAATTAATCTACCTGAATGTAACTAGAGCAGACATATCATATAATGTAAGCGTGGTGAGTAAGTACATGCATAAACCACTACTTACCCATTGGAAAGCCTTGAAGAGAATATTACGATACTTAGAAGGAGCTTCGGGAAGAGGATTACTTTATAAAAAACATGGCCACTTCAACATATAAGGTTTTTCAGATGCAGATTAGTCTCAATCACCTAATGATATGAAGTCTACATCTGGATATTACACTCTTGTTGGAGGGAACCTGGTTACATGGAGAAGTAAGAAGCAAAATGTGGTTGCAAGATGTAGAACCGAAGCAAAATACAGAGCTATGACACACATAATTAGTGAACTCCTATGGATCAGGGCCCTTCTTACCAAATTAGTATTTTATAAAGGAGGTCCCATGAATCTACACTGTGATAACCAAGAAGCCATTCATATTACTTCAAACCCAGTCCTCCATGAAATGACCAAACACATTGAGGCGAATTGCCACTTTAAACGGGAGAAATTTCAAGCGGGTATAATCTCCCACAAACATGTTTCATCTCAAGAGCAAGTAGCAAATATCCTGAATAAACCAGTTACATCTAAAATCCTATCCTTTATATGTGGCAAACTGCGTATCTATGATGGTTTTTCTCCTCCAACTTGAGGGGGAGTGTTAGAAGATGGGCTCAAGCCCACACGTCTAAGTGATGGCATATGGGTAATATAGGATGCTTCTCATAAAGATGGCATGAAGGTTTAAATACTTGTCCTTTTTATGTCTCTTCTTTTATAAAGGTGTAGCCCTAAGGGCATTGTAAAAGCTTTAAATAAAGGTATCTGTTAAGAAGTAGATAATTGAAGTTCTCTCCTCCTTTCTCCCAAATCCGTCCGACCTCCCTCCTTCCCTTGGTTGGCCCACCTCTCCTTCCTCCTAGTCCAAGCTCTCTCCATTTTGTAGTTGATCCCTTCTTCCTCTCTCCTCCTTCCTCTTCTTCTTCTTGGTTGATCTAAGTCCTCTACATGGGATCCTAAATTCTATAATTGAAGAAATCCCTCTATGGTTTGAAATGGTCTCTTGTGTATGGTGTTTGCGACCCTAATTCCTAACTAACGAAAGCAATAATAATAATCGTGGATGAAAGGGAAATCAAACACTGGAACAAACAAGATTTATATAGGTTCGCCTCAAGGTGAGACTATGTCCTGTCTTCCGCCACAGCAATAATCCACTATGAAGATGAAATAGTTTACAAGAGAGATCACACAAACTTAAAGGTGTTGTTATTTTTCTCTATCCTCTCTCGGCCACAACTGATGCTCCTTGGATGATTAAACCCTAATGGTACACCCCCCCCCCCCCCCCCCCCCCAAATATAAAGAGTAAACTAGCGCAACTACAATACAAGAGTAAAATTCCAAAACTACCCCTAATGAAACAATTATTAATATATCATGGATTGGGCGGGGGCTCTACCTCTACACCCTCGAGGGCTTCCTGCCCCCCTTCCACCCCTCACGGTTACCTTACTACAAACATTGATCTATCTACCCACTCAGCGTACAACATTGATTAGGCTCCACAACTTAACAATCTCCCACTTGGAGAGTAATTCATCATCAATATTTCATCTACAGCTGCAACAACTTCTCAATCCTCAAAGAGAAGTCCAATTGAAGGTTCACCCAACTTTAGTTTCTCAATTGTAACAGTCTTTTGTCAACATATCTGTCGTATTCTAACTTCCTTGAATCTTTTCAAGTGCGAAGACTACATCTTCCATAGCCGATCTGATGAAGTGATTACACACCTTTATGTGTTTTATTCTGGCATGATAAATAAGATTCTTTGCTAAATGAATATCACTCTAACTATCACAATACAACACATTCTTCCCATGATTGAGACCTAATTCTTCCCAAAAAAGACTCCAACTTTACCTTCTCTTTGCTGGCTTCGGTCACAACAACATATTCTGCCTCTGTAGTGGAAAAAATAACTATCTTCTGCAACTTAGAGACCTAACTAACTGCTATACTTCCAAATGTGTATAAATATCCAATGGTACTCTTCTTGCCATCAACGAGTCCAACCATGTCACCATCTACATAACCCTATATTCCCAAGTCTGACTTTTTGAAAGATAAGGTTGAGTTTGCAGTGCCTCTGAAATACCTGAGAGTCCACTTCACTGGTTTCCAGAGTTGTTTACCTAGATTACTCATATATCTGCTCACAACTCCCATTACATGAGCTATGTCTGGTCTAGTGCACACCATAACATACATGAGATAGCCAATAATAGAAGCATAAGGCACATTGACCATGTTGGCTCACTCCTGCTCTGTAGAAGGTGATTGCTCTTTGGATAGCCTAAAGTGAATAGCCAAAGGAGTACTCACTAGTTTTGAATCATTCATATTGAACCTGCTTAGCACCTTCTTGACATATTCTTCTTGTGAATGTTTCAAGACATCAGTATCCCTAGTAATCCTCATCCCAAGGATTTGTTTTACAGCACCCAAATCCTTCATTGCAAAAATTTTGGACAACTCCCTTTTCAACTTATCTATTTCCTATTTGCAAGCACCTACTATCAACATGTCATCGAAATATAGTAGTAAAAGGATGTAGGAGCCATCTAGCTTATTCACATAACAACAATGATTCGCCTGGTAACTCAAGAAACCATTACTACTCATAAAGGTATCAAACTTCTTATACCATTGTATTGGAGTCTGTTTAAGACCATACAAGCTCTTTTGAAGTTCGCACACCATTTTCTCCTTTCCTTGTGTTTTGAAACCCCGAGGTGGCATCATATAAATTTCTTCATCCAAATCACCATAAAGAAAGGTTGTCTTTACATCCAACTACTCTAAGTGAAAGTTTTCATTTGCTACTAATCTGAGCACTATTCTAATAGTACTCAATTTCACTACTGGAAAGAAAATCTAAGTGTAATCAATGTCTTCTTTTTGTTGAAAACCCTTTACCACCAATTTTTCCTTGTACCTCTTGCTACCTTCATGTTCATTTTTTATTCGATACACCCATTTGTTCTGCAAGGCCTTCTTCTCTTTTGATAACTTGGTCAACTACCATGTTTGATTGGATAATAGTGAATCCATCTCATCCCGCATGGCTAACTCCCATTTGGTTGATTCATCAACTTGCATGGATTCCTCATAACTCTCCGGTTCACCTTCACAGTCAACAAAATATAATTCAGTGTAGAGGAGTACCTCAGTGGTGGTCTGGTAATTTTGGTAGATCTCATGAGTTCAGTGACAAGAATGTCCTGATTTACTTCTAGGGGTATTTTTTCCTGATCTTATTGAGAAGTATTCACCATCTCAATAACTGAAATATCTCTCAACTGAATCACTTGAGATTTCTCGGCTTCATCACTTGTACTCTCAGACTCTGTTCCCAACCTGTCTTTATATAGGGCACCTTCATTGAAGATCACATCCTTGCTCCTGATGACCTTATGACTTTGGTCATCCAAAAAGTGATAAACAAACTCGGTACCACCATATCCAATCAAAAAATATATCTTAGATTTAGCATAAAGTTTACTTCTAACAACATAATCAATATGAATATAAGAAACACAATAAAAAACTTTCAAGAAAGAAAGGTTTACTTCTTTTCTGCTTCAAACTACTTCTGGTAATTTGCAATCCAATGGTGTTGAAGGACCTCTGTTGATCAAATAGGCAGTGGTGCTAATAGCCTCAGACCAGAACATCTTTGGCAATCCCACATGTAATGTCATTCTTCTAGCACACTCGTTTCAAGGTTCTGTTCATCCTCTTAGCGACACCATTATGTTGAGTTTTTCCAGGAATGGTCTTCTTCATCTTGATTCCATTATCAGCACAGTAATGCTTGAAATCATTATCTATGTATTATCATCCATTATCTGACTGCAAGCACTTCACATTCAAATCTGTCTCATTCTCAACCATTGCTCTCCATCTCTTGAATGTATCAAAGACATCGGATTTCTTTTTCAGAAAATAAACTTGTGCCTTTCTACTTGCATCATCAATAAATGTCATGTAGTAGTTAGAACCACCAAGGGATGTAACAGTTGAAAGCCCTCACACATCATTGTGAACCAACTCCAATTTTGTTGTCTTTTGATCCTTTCCAGCCTTAGAAAAACTAACCCTTTTCTGCTTGCCAAGACAGCCTTCACACAAACTGTTATTTAAAGTTTTCAACCCCGGTAGCTTCCCTTTGGACTGAAGCACTTTCACTCCCTTCTCACTCATGTGACCGAGCCCATAATGCCACAAATCAGAATCAGTAACAACATCGGCAACTGCAACCGTGTCTCTGCAACTAGAAGTCATGTAAAGAGTTCCAGTTTTAACTCCTCGTGCAACAAACATGGCTCCTTTTGTGACTTTCTAGGCAGCACCATTAAAAGTCATATTATGACCTTCATCATCAAGTTGCCCTACTGAGATCAAATTATGTATAAGTTTTGGTACATGTCACACCTTGTGAATTTTCCACACTGGAACATTTGACATCCCCAAACTAACATTACCAATGCTGACAATATCCAAAGGTTCTCCATCAGCAAGATACACCTTCCCATGATTTCCAACAACATGATCTCATGGTGTACAGTGGTGTGAAAAGAAGCTTTTGAATTTAACACCCAAGAGTCAATAGGGCTATCAATCGACATGAGTAAAGCATTTTGTACTTCTTCATTCACTGCATTTCCATCGTCATTTTTGTTTTCATCCATCTTCGGTGCTCCGCAATTCTTCTTTGTGTGGCCAAACTTGCCACAATTCCTCCATATTCCTTCAGGATTTGGAGTTGCTTCCTCCATTCCCTTACTTCCCTCTACCATTGCTCTTGTTGGAATTCCTCTTGAAGTTCCTGCCCCTAATATCAACATTTAGGGCAGAATTAGAAGTCGACGATTCTCCAGAGTCCTTTCTACAAACTTCCTACACGAGAATGGTTTCCCAAACAACATTAAAGATAAACTTCTAGTTGCCTACAGAGTTGCTGGCCATAACCCTCATAAGCTCCCAACAATTTGGCAGAGATGCCAAAAGAATTAAAGCAGGAACTTCGTCATCAAATTTAATTTGAATGGAGGTCAATTGATTGACAATTGTGCTAAACTCATTCAAATAAGATGCTATTGATGTATTTTTTTATCTTTAAATTGAAGAGTTTTTTAATGAGTTGTACCTTATTATTTGCCAAAGACTTCTCATACATGTCAGACAAAATCTTCACCATCCCCATTGTGGTTTCTCCGATGCCATGTTGTGAGCAACTTTCTTCGATAGTGTTAACCGAACTACTCCCAACACCTGTCAATCGAGGAGATTCCAGTCATCATCTTTCATACCCTTCTAGTTTCATATCCAAAAGTGGTGCATGCAGCCATTTATTATACAGATAGTCTTCAATATGCATCCTCCAGAACGCAAAATCTATACCATTGAACTAGTTGATTCCAAGTGTGGATCCTTCTCTGCCAGCCATTGCTCTCAATCACAAACCAAAGCTCTGATAGCACTTGTTAGGAATTAGACGCTCTGATTCCAAACTAACGAGAGAAATAATAATAATCCTAGAAGAAAGAAAAATCAAGCATGAGAACCAACAAGATTTGTATAGGTTCGCCTCAAGGTGAGACTACGTCCTGTCTTTCGCCGCTATAGTAGTCCACTATGAAGATGCAATGGGTTACAAGAGAGATCACACACACTTATAGGATTTATTTTTCCCTAACCTATCTTGGCCGCAACTGATGCTCCTAAGATTATTAAACCCTAATATCGGTGCCCCAAATATAAAGAGGAAACTAGGGCAACCACGATACAAGAGTAAAATTTCCAAACTGTCCTTAAGGAAATAATAGTTTGTATATTGTGGACCGGGTGGGGGCTCCGCCCCCCTTCCAACCCCCATGGCAACCTTACCGTGAAGGTCGATCCGTGTACCAACTTAGCTTAGGGAGTTGATTAGGTTCCACAACTTAACACATGGTTTGATAAATTTAGCCAAGCACTGATATGGGCCAAATTTCACATAATTTGTGTACATCACTACATGTTTCTTAAAAATACCCTTAAAGTGAAAGTACTTTTGGTTGTCTATGTTGATGATATTATCTTAACTGGTAGTGATTTATAGGGCATCCAAAAAACCAAGGAAAAAATATGTGAAGAGTTCAAGACAAGATTTTGGACTACTTAAATACTTTCTAGGTATTGAAGTGCTACGGTTCAAACATGGGATTATACTATCTCAGAGGAAGTATGTCCTTGATCTAATAGAGGACAGAGGAATTATGGGATGTAAACCAGTAGAAACTCCTATGGATTCAAATATAAAATTATCTACAAGCACTGGAGAGGATGTGGATATCCAAAAATATCAAATACTTGAGGGGAAACTCATTTATCTCTGCGTAACAAGGTTAGACATCTCATATGCAGTAAGTGTGGTGAGTCAATACAAGCACAAAGCACAACTTACTCATTGGCAAGCACTGGAAAGAATATTGAGATACTTGAAAGGAGTTTCAAGAAGAGGGCTTCTCTATAAGAACCATGGTCACTTCAACATAGAAGGGTTCTCAGATGCAGACTGGGTCGGATCCTGGATGATAGAAAATCTACTTCAGGATATTTTACAATAGTTGAAGGAAACTTTGTTACATGGAGAAGCAAGAAGAAGAATGTAGTTGACAGGTCTAGTGCAAAAGTAGCATATAGGGCCATGGAACACACTGTCAGTAAGCTTCTATTGATCAAGTCCCTTCTCACTAAATTGGGATTCTATAAAAAATCTCTTATGGATCTATATTGCGATAATAAATCAGTGATTCATATCACCTCAAATCTGGCCTTCCATGAAAAAACAAAACACATTGAGGTGGATTGCCACTTTATACAAGAGAAATTCCAAGCCAACACATTTTCTCTTAAACATGTCTTCTGACGAGGACAAGTTGCAAACATTCTCACCAAACTAGACGCTCACAAATACTTGTTCACCATTTGTAGCAAACTAGGCATCAACATTGTTTTATCACCCCTAGTTTCAAGGGGAGAATTAGAAGGTGGGACCAATTCCACCATGCCCACACGTCCAAGAGATGGCATGAGGTTTCATCACACAAGGTTGAATATTTTGTAATGTTCCTTGATTAGTGTAATTGATTGTTATTTTTCTTCCTTGATAGATGCCAAGGAATATCTATCTTCAAGCTTCCAATCATTTTGCCAGGAAAAAGGCATCATATATGAAACATCTTGTGTCTACACACCACAAAAAAATTGGGGTGGTTGGAAGGAATATAGACACCATCTTGAGGTTACCCAAGCTCTACTACATCATATGCATGTGCCTAATTTCTATTGGCCCCATGTCATTCTCACAACCTATTATCTTATTAATAAGTAACCTTCTTCACTACTTGGTAACCAAACACCATACTCTCGTCTATCTCCTAGTGAGAAGCTATTCTCTCTTCCTTTGAGAATTTTTGGGTGTACTTGTTTTGTTCATGATACTTTCCCCCAAAATACTAAATTGCACCCCCTAGAACCATTAAATGTATTTTTTGGGCTACTCTCATACTCATAAAGGCTATGTGTGTTACAATCTTTCTCTTCAAAAATTGTTTGTTTCTAGTTATATCACATTCCTTGAGGACCAACCCTTTTATCCAACTATCGGTGCCCCCACCTGGTTTTTTTATTGGCAATGAGTTTCCTAAAGCTATTGGGTTGATTGATGACTCTCATGGTCGTATTGATGTACCTACCCTGCCACCTAACGCATTGGCCGACACTACACCTATGGCATCTCTAGATTCCTCTGAGGTAAGCTCACCTTCTCCACCCCCTATTTTTGTTCCTCCATTTTTTACCAGGCCCATTGCTCTTCTGAAAGAACCTAGGGCTTGTACCCGCCCTTCTACCTCTCACCCCATTTCTCATTTTTATCTACCCATCAATTATAACCATCTTGTTGTCAGTGTCTTGCCTCTATTTCTTCTATTGATATTCCTCATTCTTATCAGGCAGCCCTACAGAATCCAAGACAGAAAGCAACGCCACAAGAATCAAATGTGGCACCTTGTTTCCCTCCCATCTAGAAAAAAGTCACTGGGATCAAAATGGGTCTTCACTATTAAACAAAATCCAAATGGCACAGTGGCCCATCTTGTGGCTAAAGGCTAAACTAATGTTATGGGATTGAATATGAAGAAACCTTTTCTCCAGTCACCAAACTCAACTCAGTGCATCTCTTATTAAAAAGAATGCCTTCCTCAATGGCGATGGCATGTTTTTCAGTTAGATGTAATGAATGCCTTCCTCAATGGCAATATTAAAAAGGAAATTTATATGCAGCAACCACCTAGATATGTGATTGAGGGGAAGTTGATGTGTCGCCTTAAAAATTCATTATATGGTCTGAAGCAATCTCTACGGGCCTTGTTTGACATGTTTAGTCAAGCAATGATTCATTTTGGGTTCGACAATTCTGAATTTGTCAAGCATATTGAGAAGTGAGTCATACTACTTGCTGTATACATGGATGATATTATTTTGACGGGTATTGATACTGACAATATCAGTCAAGTGAAACCAAGATGTTGCGATGAATTCAAGATGAAAGACTTGCAACTCCTTAAGTACTTCCTCGGTATTGAGGTTCTTCAGTCCAAGCATGGTATGATCTTATCACAGAAAAAATATATTCTTGACTTGTTTGAAGAAACAAGAAGGATGGGATGTCATCCTATTGACAATCCTATGGAGACAAATACCAAACTATGTGCTACCTTGGGAGAAAAAGTTGATGTGGACAAGTAGCAGAGGCTATTTGGCAAGCTTATATATCTCACTGTGAATAGATCGGATATTTCTTTTGCAGTCAGTGTGGTTATTCGATATATGCATAAACCTTAGATGTCTCATTGGTAGGCATTGGAGAGGATTCTCGGGCACTTGAAAAAAGCACTAGGTCAAGGGCTCTTATATATGTGTCATGGTCGTCTCATTATTGAAAGTTTTGCTGATGCGGATTGGCTGGATCACTCGATGATAGAAAATATACTTCAAAATAATGTACTCTAGTTGGCGGCAACATTGTTACATGGAAGAGTAAAAAAAATGTGGTTGCAAGGTCCAACACAAAAGCAGAATACAGAGCCATGGCACATGCATTAAGTGTGCTTCTATGGATTAAATCTCTTCTAGAAAAATTGAAAAGAAGGCTTTATGGAACTCTATTGTGATAATCAAGCAGTGATCCACATTGCCTCCAACTCAGTTTTTGATGAAAGAACTAAGCATATTGAGGTGGATTGTCACCTGTGAGAGAAAAGTTTCCAACAGGGATCATAAGTCTTAAACATGTCTCAACTCATAGACAACTTGTTGAAATGTTCACAAAGTCAATCAACTCCAAAATTCTCTTCATTGCATGTACCAAGTTGGGGATATACAATGTATTTCACTACCAGCTTGAGGAGGAGCGTTGAAAGACAGAGATAAGCTTAGGTGTCATTATTGTAAATATCTCATGCTCTGTGTCTTCAATTTACTCTATCTAGGGCGAAGGGTATACTTGTAACTTATGTACTCTTGAAACT
Source organism: Aristolochia californica (assembly GCF_029961685.1). Classification (NCBI taxonomy): domain Eukaryota; kingdom Viridiplantae; phylum Streptophyta; class Magnoliopsida; order Piperales; family Aristolochiaceae; genus Aristolochia; species Aristolochia californica. Next base: position 16,527,978 of record NW_027181992.1, on the reverse strand, counting down.
TATAAAAAAAGGCTAAGGGGGAGGGATTGGATATCTTACATATCCCTAATGCACTCCCTCTCTTCTCTCCTCAACATGGCCATCTCTCTCTTTTCCTTCATTTCACTTCTTCTCTTCTCCTTCTTCTTTCTTCTCTCCTATACTCTAAGTTGAAGATTTTAATATTATGGAATCCTAAAACCAACAATTACCTTTTCTTCTATGATCTAAGTGTTACCATACTTTGGAATTTATATAAGTTAGGATGGATTTATATTAACATTTGTTGTATAGATACTTACATGTATATAGGTTAATTAAAAAGGGATTAGTTGGGCCGGGTTGTATGGTATTCAGCCCGCGGGCTGTCTTGTACTTGACCTAACCCTATGTTTAAATAGAAAAGAATGAGAGGGAAGCAGCATGTACGGTCCTAGATCTAACACAGTGATTCGTAGGGAAGAAGAAGAGAGAAAGAAAATCAAGACGAAGGGAAGCTTGGAAACCCTAGGTTCGTTAAGGAGAATGCTCACCCCCGAGCTCATTTAGGATAACTCCAACCCTCTATTTAACCAAAATTCAGACTTCCATTTCCCATTCCAATTCCCCTCTAAATAGGGTTCAAGTCGACAAGGTTCAAGAGAAAATTATAGATTTGCCCCTCCAAGGCATTTAACTTGAAAAGCAAACTTAATGACTCAGTACCTGACTCAGCCAAAGTAATTGACTTAGCCACGGCTTCTACATGACTCAACCTGTTATTGGGTTCATAACATTACACCCTGTTTTGGTCCTTTGTCATGGATCGAGTATGTCAGTATGGGATTGGTAAATTGTTGTGGACTCAATAGTACACCAAGTCACACAACGAAGGAGGCAACAACAACTCACTCAATAGGATTTATTTCTTATATTACTTTGAGTAGGATTTATTTCTTATATTTTTTAAGTAGGATTTATTTCTAATTACTTTTATATGTAGGGGCATTATGGGGAATTATTGTAACCCTAACCCTAAAACTCCATGACTATTTAAAGAAAAAATGAATGAAATAGGTAAGCTTTGAGATTTTAGAATAACCTAGTGTAAACAGGTTGAGATCACCTCTTGATCTCGAGTTTAGGGTTTACTCCAAAAATCCAACCTATCCTTCACCCTCCATCCTCATCCAAATTCGTCCAGCTTCATCCTTCATCATCCATACTAAGAAGAGGAGCTTCCTGCCCCTTTTCCGAGCCCAAAGAGAGGGTCTTCTCTCCTTCTCAGCATGAACAATCAGCAAGGGTTCTAACCCTCTTGACGAATAGAAAAAGGAAGGATTTTCTGGTTCTCCATGTGAAGAGCTGGTGCATCCCTTCCTAGCTTGGAAGCATCACTGAAACCTAGCCTCAACGTCTACCGTGAGCCAAGGGCTACACATAAGCTAGGGCTTCAATCCTAGCACGAGCAGCAACCAAATCAGGGTTGAAACCCTGATTTACATGAGCAAGAAAAGGTACTTCTTCCATTATCTCTCCACCTGAATTATTTCCATTCTAGCTATAACTTTAGCACTAGAGTAGATTCATAAAAAGGGAGACTGATCACTGGTGGAAGATTAGCCAAAGAAGGGATCTTTAACCCTCCTTACAGAGTCCAGCAACTCAGAACCGGTGCTAGATTCACAAATCCCACGCCATGTTACTAGATCCATGACCCGGGACCGTAACATAAATCCAGCATTGGGAGAGAGAGCTGCTGCTCTCGGATAGGGGGAAAACAGCCTCCTTTTTTCAGCTAGACTGCTTTTCTCGGTAAGGGGCAGGGATCCCTTGCTGCTGCTGTTTGGATGAGAGGGGAAGAGCCCCTTGCTGCTCACAGATGAGGGGGGTTAGAACCCTCCCTGCTGCAGTTCGGGTTAGGGGCTGAAAAGCCTCTAACTTGGACAGTCCTTGGATCAGAGGTTAGCAGTCCCTAACCTTGCTGCTTGCTGACTTTGAGGCTGAAGAACCTCTGATTTTGACTGCTCTCGGTCAGCCCCTATCTTTGCTCGGAAAGAGAGAGAGAGAGAGAGAGAGAGAGACCCTCTCTTGCTGTTGTGGATGGAGGCTTAAGCCTCTGGATGAGCTCGGAAAATGGAAAGAAATCCCCCCCATGTTTTTGGTAAGAGCAAGGTAAAACATAAATGAAAGAGAGAAGGAAGAAACTCAGATTTTGGAGGGAACCTAGACCTGGATCTCATCAAGGAGACTCCCAAACCATAGAGTTCGTCAAGGAGAACTCCAAACCCTATTTAACCTAATTCAAGACTTGCCTTTTTTCTCATTCTCCTCCCCCTCTAAGTAGGGTTGACGCCAACTTAGTTTTAGGGTTTAATTTTATAATTCTGCCTCTATGGAAATTTAACTTAAAATAATGCATAAAAACGAATTTAAAACAATAAGGAAATAATGTAATTAACTCAGTGCGCCTCCTTTGGATGACTTAGTTAGCTATTGAGTCCTCAACATCTCCCCCCCCCCCCCCCCCCCCTCCTTGGAGAAAGAGCTTGTCCTCAAGCTCGTAAGTTGGGTATACTTGTTTGAAGTTGTTCAATTGTTCCCATGTAGCTGCTTCGGGTTCGATGGCTTTCCGATGGACAAGAATCTTCCACTAGTCATTAACTAATCTGGCCCATAACACCGCGGTTGGTGTAAGGATGACACATTCATTATCCAATGGCGGAAGGAACAGAGTGGTCGGTGGTGGTGAACCCTAACAAGGTTTCAGTAGGGACACATGAAAGATATCGTGCATCTTGGCCGTGGCTGGAAGTTGCAACTGATAGGCCACTGGTCCCACGCGCCAAATAATGGGGAAAGGGCCAAAGTACTTTTGTGAGAGTTTATGGCGCTGCTGTCCTGAAATGGAGTGTTGTCTGTATGGTTGGAGGCGTAGCCAAACATAGTCCCCTACCTCGTATGAGATATCTTTGTTTCCCTTGTCGTAGAAATCTTTCATATGAACCTGTGCTCGCAGGAGGTGATCTGTAATATTTTGTAGTATCTGGTCACGGTCCATGAGGGCTTGATCAATTGAGTCCATGCAGGTGGAACCTGGAGTATAAGAGAGAAGCCTATGAGGATATTTGCCATAAATAACCCTAAATGAGGTGGATTGCAAGGCGGAGTGGATGGAAGTGTTGTAAAAATACTCAGCACATGGTAGCCACTGAACCCAGGTTTTTGGACGATCACCCACAAGGCATCAGAGATACATCTCGATGGTGCAGTTAACCCCCTCTATTTGGCCATATGTCTAAGGATGATATGATGATGAAAATTTCAGCTTCGTGCTGCTCAGACAAAAATTTTCCCACTAGAAAGTGCTGGTATAGACCGCATCCCGATCACTGACAATGGATTCCGGAATGCCATGCAAGCAGACAATGTGGTCGAGGAAGGTATGTGCCACTCGGGACACTGTATAGGGGTGTGCCATAGGAATAAAATATGCATACTTGGAGAATCTGTCGACCACCACAAATAATACCAATTTCCCGGTTGTCGGGGGAAGACCATCGACGAAGTCCATAGAAATATCGACCCAAACTTGGGTAGGGAGTGCGAGAGGTTGAGGAAGACCTGTTGGACTTAAGTGTTCGGTCTTATTGGGTTGACATACCTGGCATGCTGTGACATATGTGGCAATGGTGGTCTTCATGGCCTTCTAATAAAAATCTGCCCGAACACGATGCAATGTTTTCTTGATGCTTTCATGTGTGTTGTCATGGTAGGGATAGAGGATGGCTGGAACTAACACGGAAGTGTGTTGTATATAAATCCGAATTTTGTAGCAAATAAGTGAATCTTGGATGGGCCATTGAGAATCCATCGACCCCTCTATAATTATTTTGTGTATCTCCTGTGGGGCCAGAATAGTGGCATGTACCTCCCGAACCAAGTCTAATATGAGGAAACGAGGCTGGTTGATAGTATAGATGAGCTGCTGGTTCTCCAAACCACGTGACAAAGCATATGCTGCCTTGTTTAATCTCCCAGAGTGGTACTCGACCAAAAAAATCAAATCCCATCAATTTACTGATCCCATGCTACTGTGGAGAAGTAATGAGTCATTGTTCTAGCAAGAATTTAAGGTTGTAATGATCATTGAGGGTAGGTAGCTGAAATCCATCTTACCGATGTTGGACGAGTGCATATGAAGCTGTTGATATCTTGAGCACAAGTCCAATTTGGTGAAGACCAATGAACCATGTAATTCATCCATGATTTCCTTGACTACCGGTATTGGGAACTTATCCTTCATAGTTTGGGCATCTGAACTTGGTTTTAAATAGATCCTATGGTCACAGTGCCTCAAGGGAGGCAATTCTAAAGGCTCGTGGAAGAGGTCCGAGAACTCATCAAGAGTTTTTCCATAGTACTGTCCGGTTGGTCCTATGGGTGGATGGAATGAAGGTGGAGCTTATCCACTTGACTGCCCTGTAATAGCACTTGGCGTCCGCTCATAGCAAAGCTCATAGTTAATGCAGAGAAGTCCCACAAGATTGGTCCCAATGTTTGTAACCATTTGATGCCCAATACCATATCAAATCCTTCCAACAGAATGACAACAAAATTGAATGAAAGAAAGTCATATCAATTGAGAATTTTACCGCTTTGTTAATCCCATAGCTAGTGACTTTCTCCCCATTGGCCACTGAAACCGTGGCTGTTGGGTGAGGATAGATGTGCATCCGAAGATGCTGAGCAGCTGCTAAATTGAGAAAATTGTGCCTACTACCCTAATCCATGAGTCCCACGAGTTCCTGGTCCATGACTCAAGCTCTGACGTGCATAGTTTTTGAAGATTTCTGCCCTGTAATGGCATTCAGAGAAATTTTTGGTGGGTCCTCCTCAATAGGACCATCACTGTAGTTTGTTTCCTCGGCTTCCTCACCTTGAGCCAAAACAACCGTTTACATTGATGGCTTACCCTGTATGGTTCATAGCAGTTGTAGCACAGATTCTTGGACCTCCATTTTGCCATCTCCAAACTTGTTAATTTTTTTATATACTGCGGTGGTGGATTACTAGGGCGTGTCTCGGCTGCAAGAGTAGTGATCGGATTATTTCTGGGCAGTGGTAATGCTTGATGTGCCACCTGAGGGGAAGTATTTTGCCTACCTTGCCATGGCGTAGAAGTGTTCTGGTCCCCTTGCCAAACTGGTCTTCAGTGTTGAAGCCATTGCCTTTGTTCCATTGCTCGAGAAAAATTCATTGCCTGAGCCAAGTCTGAAGGTGAGTGAATTTCCACCTAAACCTTAGAGATTCATGGAGGCCTGTTGTAAATAAGTTGACCTGCTGGTCTACCCGCACCAATCGGCCAGCTCGAGCCAATTTTTCTTGGAACTGTTTATGATACAGTTAAACAGATGTGGTTTGTCTCAACAACACCAAATCTCCCAAGGGGTTGTTGTGGGTGGGAGGGCCAAATCTAATTGTGCATAACTCTTTAAATTCCTCCCAATCCAGCACTAATCTTTCTAGTTCCACTTGAGGAAACCATAGTTGTGCCTCATCTAGCATGTTGAAGGCTGCTAGTCCCACCTTGTCAAACTCAGCAGTCCCTTGATTTGAAAAAATATTCTCACATCTATGCAACCAAATTAAGTGATTGACTGATCCAGTAAATGTACGAAAATCCAATTTTGTATATCTGGGTATTGTGCCTCCACTCTACGGTGCATGGATATCGGTGTGCCCAGCAAACTGGTCTTCCCTTTTGGCTGTACAAATTATACTCCCTCTTCAGTCTGGGGTAGTGTGTCTCTCTACCATGATATCAGACATCATGCTAGAGAGTCACTGGAGTTGCAAGTTAATACCAGGAGGTTGTTCCAGCTGCTGTCTTTGTTCAGCTTGTGCATCTTGCACCTCATTGATTATGCTTCTCAATTCTTCATTGCTGGATGTATCTCCCATGTTACCCTGCTCTGATACCGTGTTGTTATGGTCCCTTGTCATGGATCGAGTAACTTGGTGTGGGATTGGTAAATCCAGCATTGGAAGAGAGAGCTACTGCTCTCAAATAGAAGGAAAGCAGCCTCCTTGCAGCAGCTAGACTGCTGTTCTTGGTAAGGGGCAGGGAGCCCTTGTTGCTGCTGTTCGGATGAGAAGGCAAGAGCCCCTTGCTGCTCATGTCTGAGGGGGGTTAGAACACTCCCTGTTGCTGTTCGGTTTAGGGGCTGAAAAGCCTCTAACTTGGACAGTCCTCGGATCAGAGGTTAGGAGTCCCTAACCTTGCTGCTTGCTGGCTTTGAGGCTGAAGAACCTCTGATTTTGGCTGCTCTCGGTATAGGGGCTGGAAAGCCTCTATCTTTGCTTGGAAAGAGAGAGAGAGACCCTCTCTTGCTTCTGTGGATGGATGAGAGGCTGAGGCCTCTGGTTGAGATCGGAAAAGGGAAAGAAATTCCCCCTTCTTTTCGGTAAGGAGCAAGGTAAAACAGAAATCAAAGAGAGAAGGAAGAAACTCAGATTCAAGAGGGAACCTGGACCTGGAGCTCATCAAGGAGAACTCGAAACTCTATTTAACCTAATTCAAGACTTGCCTTTTCTCATTCTCCTCCCCCTCTAAGTAGGGTTGACACCAACATAGTTTTAGGGTTTAATTTTACAATTTTGCCCCTATGGCAATTTAAACTTAAAATAATGCATAAAAACGAATTTAAAACATTATGGAAATAAATCAATTAACTCAGTGACTCAGTGCGCCTCCTTTTGATGACTCGGTTAGCTATTGAGTCCTCAACACACACCCCTTGGAGAATGAGCTTGTCCTCAAGCTCGAAAGTAGGGAGGCGTGCCAAAACGTCGCGACAATTTTTTTCTTCTCCTAGGTGTTAGGGTCAATGATTTTTGTAGCCATAGGGATGATTTTATCTTTGAATTGTCCTGACACAATTGCTGCAGCAGCTTTCTTATGGAATAGAACAACAGCTTGGTATTGCTCCTGTCAGGTGACACCAAATCAATGAACAACATTTTCATAAGTAATACCCATAGGAAGAAAATCTTGTGCTTGCTGGAAATTCTTTCTCTTAGGGTTTATTGAGCCTTCTCCCTCCATAGGATTTGTGGTCATCAATTCCAATCAAGCTTCAATTCCTATGTCATAGATGCCAGCTTTTATAGCTGCAGCAACATCGGCAATAGCCTGAAGGCCAAAAAAACATTGCCAGTTCACAGTTCTGATTGGCACTGTTTTTGGAAAAACCAGCATAGAAAGCTGCCATCCTGCATTCACTTGCCCTCTGAGAGCATGGAGCCAAAACAGTCCCCACCACAATATCTCTTCATTGCTTTTCCTCCTTTCAAATACTTCATAGTTACCTGAAAAATTCCAAAGACCTTTGCAAAACAAGTGGGGCAACCAGAACTCAGGGAATCCATCAAATACTTGAAATACTAGGGAGCAAAATCCTCAAAGGACTCCAGTTCTGTCTTTGTGACTTGCTTTATTATAAACCTCTCATCCAGTATCTTCGCAAAGTAAACATTACTCATTCCACCTTGCACACTCCATCTTCTGCAGTGACTAATGGACCTTAGGAAGACAACTTCACTTGGATAACATTTCTTCCTCAATGCATCAAATTGCTTGGCAAAATAACTAGTCACCAAGAACTTAATTTTTACAGAAGGCAAAGAAGACTCATCTGCAAAAGAAATCCGAACATGTGGTGTTCTCTTAGAATCTGGAAAAACTTGAGCCCCTCTCATCAAGGATGCATCATCAGATCCACAACTTCCGTAGCTTCTGAATTGTACATCATCTGAGTCAACCAAACTAAAAGATTGCCAAGGTGATAATGTGGAGAGACCACGCTGAGGGCCTAATACATGTCCAAGATCATCTTCTCTGCTATTATCATTATCCTTCCAGATTTCATGCCTCTCGAACCTATCAGTCATGTAATTCATATACTCTTTTGAGATAAGGACATAAGCTATTATACTAGTTGGTTCATTGTAATAAACAACAATTACAACATTATTGGAGCCAGTTAATGGCAGAAGCAATCGATCACCATCACTTACCATGCAAGGGTCCATGAGACAAATAATGGAGTACAACCGAGAATGAAATTCAATTTTTGGTTGGCCAGTGGAGAGGTCTGAGTATTGTCCTTCCCTTGTTTAAAATTGGGTCTTGCGCTAAACTTCCAGAATCTCCCAATGCATGAAAAGACCTGATGGATGACAATTTCAATGATGCAAGAGACAATCCTTGATGAACTTTATCATGAAGTCTCAATCCAGAATCAAATGAGTGAGGAGCCATATCCCTCCTATGATGCATATTCCCTAATCATTTTGTTGGGCTCATCAAAGCTGCTTCAAACTCACTAGGGGTCCCTAAGCCAGTCCAAGCCAAATCTATTTTATCTGAAAGGTTTGATGCAAGGAAAGTCAAGCTATCCAAATAATTTCTCTCAATAAAAGCCTCACAACCATTTGTTTCTACCTCTTCAGGAGAGATCTTCGCTTTGACATGTTCATTTGACACAGGCTCAGACAGTTCCAAAGTATGTTCATCTTTCTTTCTCAACAGAACTTGTTCATTGGAATTTTCTGAAATGGGTAAAGACTTCATGTCATCTTCCTCAGGCCTACTGACAGGACTGCCATAAGAAGAGAAGGATTCATTTCAAGACATTTTCAGTTTGGGAGATGCAATTGTTGCAGCTATAGAAAGAGGATTTTTTTACTTGAGAAATGAATCCAGTAAAGAGAGTAACCGGTCCGACATGTATGAGTCAATGAGGAGGCAGCGCCTCACACGATTGAGCTCCAAAATATCTGAAGCCACCTCGGCATAGTCTGAATTAGCATGAGTGTACAACTGTAGCAATCCTTCATATTCATTTAATTCCTTCTTCAATATATCTTTCAGCTCATTAACATGACTAAGAAGGGTACTCACTTTTGAAGTTTCAAATCCAGACATCACAAGCTTCTGCTCAATGTCTTGAAGTACATCAAACACCTCACCATACATAAATTTCATGTTCTTTGAGACCTCTACAGCTTCTGTTTGAATCCACTCTTGTGGATATTGGCAGTTAAATTCCAAAATCAAAGGTGGCAAATGAACAGAGAGAATATAAATGTCAAAGAAGGCCACCATGCTCCCAAACCTATAGAAGCATAGACAGTCCCTCAACAGTCCCTCAACAGTGAATGACCACAACTAGCAACCCTATTTGAAGTGGCATGATTTGAAAAACTTTGCTCTAAAAACTTGCCAAGTGAAAGACTCCATGTAGCATCTAACATTTTTGCATGCCTTGCTTCAGCAAGTGGAAGCCTTCCCCCTGCTATAGAGTTCAACATTTTAGTTGTACCTCCCATATCAGTTGGCTCGATTTCCATCCTACACCCAACACTTGTCTGAATCCTTCTGAGCAATTCCACATCTATCTTGTAGGCTACATCAAACCCAACACTAAGTGAATCTCTGCATAACCCTTGTGTGCAAACCCAGCAGCGTCCTTCTGTCTTCTCTTCACATCCATAGGTGAAGTCAATGCAATGCCCCCAACAATCCACTATTCAACTGGAGGCCTCAAATTTGTCGCCGATGAAAATAAGCCAATCAGTCCAAACTGAAGAAGGGCACCTACTGCATCAAAATCCTTCTAATCCTGTTGCATCTTTTATTGTTGTGTACCTTTCTTTACTACAACAGAATCAGTAATTTTAAAATTTGTCATCCTTACAATCTTCAGCAATCTTCCTTGATTAATGTAATCTATTTATCTTTCCTTCATTTGTGTAGATTTGGATAATCATGATTGATGTAATTATGGATATTAGGGATCTTATCTTTATCTCTTAATATGTAATTGAAATAGTATAAATAGGAGTTGTTGGAAGATAGGGCCCAAGCCCTCACGACCAAGGAAGGCCCATAGATTCAAGGAAGTAGAATATGGGCCCAAGCCCATAAGACCAAGGAAGACCCACACATCCAAGAGATATAGAAGATGGGCTCAAGGCCCACAGGTCCATACAATGATGGTAGGGTGGTAAATAAAGAGTCATCTCATAGAGATGGCATTGATGTAATTAGCTTAAAGTTCCAAGGGTAAAACCCTAAACCCTAAGTTCAAGGGTATTATTGTAATACAGTAGTTTCATAAATCTATAAATTGAGCTTAAGGGGAAGGGTTAGGAGATCAAGTCCATAACCTCTTCTTTCTTTGTTTTCTCCCAATGAGTCCCTTTCTCTTTTTCTCCATGAGCTAAATCCATGGAGTCATGAAAATCAACATGATATCAGAGCTTTGATTTCCAAGACTCGGACTATGGTTTTTCATGTATTATTCTTCGTTGATTTTTTTTCATAGTTGCTAGATATTAATTTTTTATGTTTTATTTTTTTTTCTGCTGCTACTCTCTCCATGAGACCTTGCTCAGTGCTAGTTTCTAAGTGGGGACTGCTCATTGGCCTTCTGCCGAAGAGGTTTCTTGGGCTAGATTTCTGTTTCTTAGTGTCTCTGGCCTCCCGCACCGGACGTACGAGTACAGGCACAGTCCTTGGCTGGCCACCCTGCTGTTGAGACAATATTTTGCTTGCTTCTCCGTGCATCCAGCCCTAGACTCCGAGTATCACTCTACTATGATTTCTTCTGCTTGGTGATCCCAGCATCTAGAAATTTTTGTTGTTGTTGTAGCTCTTAATATTAAGTTGAATGATAAAGCTCTATCTCACTGGCTCTCACTCTTGACATCATCTTCATCGACTCCGAATAAAGGGACAAAGAAGAAAATATTTGGCATTGTTGCCGAAGAAGAAGAAGACTTTTGTTTGGTGCCGATGAAGACAACGGCTACTATTCCCGCCGAATTATATCCGAGCTATAGTTTCTTCTGAGTTACTCTCGCCTAGTCATCCTACCATTTTTTCTGCTCCATTAACAAAGGAAGTTTCCGTTAAACACTAAAGAATTGGTTTCGAAAACTCCTTGCAGTATTGTTTTTCTATTCGGAAAGCTCTCAGTTGGAATTTTAATTTTTCTAAAAGGTCTCTTCTGGATTGAATTATTTTCAAAAAGCCCTCTCTGTTCGGAAGTGTGCTACTATCATAAAGTTTCCTCCCAAAGGGCTCTGGTTTTCCACTCTGTTCGGCCGAGAGGAAGAAGAAGATATTGTTCAAATATTTAAGGTTTCCTAACTTAGGAAACTGAGAAATGCCGGGTTGAGCGCCAAATTAGACTTGTTCTGTTGCAACCCAGCAACCCAAGGGAAGTTATTGTTGTGTTCCTTACTGTGTCAACCCAGGCCAACTCGGACCGGGTCAACTCGGTGAGTCAATTCAGACATGGCCCACTTATTTTTTTGCCTCGGTATATGTGTCCAAGTTTTATACATATTTTTCCCCGACTCGGCTATATTGGTCTACTATTTGACTCGATGCAACTCAATAAATTTTTCTATGGCTGGATTAATATTTTGAAAAATTGACAACTTATGCCTTGGTCAACATAGGTACAAATACTTGCATTATATTATTTCATTGGTCATTTTACAAGGATTATTTTGGTTTGTGTTATATGGGCCCAAACCCTTTTCTGCTGCTTCTATTGTGTCTCTTTTGATGAGACATTATTATTTAAGAAGAGGTGGCCTCATACCATTATTTATTTGTCCCCGTAAAAAATATAAAAAATATTTGCGGTTGGGATTTTGTTGAGGACTAAATAGCTCATCGAGTCACCCAAAGGAGGTGCCAATGACTCACTGAGTTAATTACGTTACTTTCATATTTTATATTGTTTTTAAGTATAGTTTTTCATTATGTATGTAAGGGTACATGTCATGGGAGTAGAATTGTCATTTTTAAGCCCTAAACTCTAATGACGTCAAACCCTATTTAGAGGGTAAAGGAATAGAAGAAAGGCAAGCATTGAATTAGGTTAAACAGGGTTTGGAGTTTTCCTTGGCAAGCCCTATGTTAGGTTCCCTTGCCATGGATCGAGTCACCCGGCGATCACCTCTAGCTTCCATATTGAATTGTGATGTAGAGAGAGATTTGGGATGCTTCAAACAACCAATTGCTGGAATAGAACGATCCTTCGAAGGAGCCTCAACCTTGGACCTCGTTAGAGAGAGAATCCGATCTCACTAAACTAGGTTTTGATTAATGCTTGCCTTCATTCAGAATTTCGTCATCCATATAAAGGGTTGATGCTTACAAAACAAAGCCATGAATTTTCCCTTACATATAAAGCAAATTACATTTAACCGTGCCACTAACTTAACCTGTAATTGACACAAGTTAACTCCTACATCTAGCAGTAACTCTAGATGCTATGGAGTCCATAACATCTTTCCCCTCCTGGAGAAAGAGTTTGTCCTCAAGCTCAAAGGTGGGATAGAGGGCTCGAAATTCCTCTAACAGTTCCCAAGAGGCTTCCACAGGATCCGTCTCAGCCCAATGGACTAAAATTTCCCATACATCATTGACTCGGCAAGATTGGAAGACATGAGCTAGAGTGGGCAGCACATGACCATCCTGTAGTGGTGGTAGAGGAGTTTGCAACATAGGCGAGTCGCCCTTGAACGGCTTCAACAATGAAACATGGAAGACATCATGAATTTTGGCATCTGGGGGTGATTGTAGACTATAAGCCACGCTGCCAATGTGATCCAAAATCTGGAATGACCCATAATATTTTGGTGAAAGTTTGTGTCTTTTGGATGCAGTGAGGGACAGCTGACGATATTGATGAAGGCACAGCCACACAAAGTCTCCGGGTGCATATGATTGGTCATGATGGTGTTTGTCGTATGTGTTCTTCATTAGTGCATGAGCCTATTGTTGAGGTGAAGTGGTAATGCGTTGCTCCAAAAGGTACTTCAAGCTACAGTGGTCTGTGGGGATGAGGAAGTGGCGACCCCACAGATATGGCCTCCAATGTTGAATGGCTTTGGCTAAGCTGATAAGTTCACGCTCATATGCGGCTAATTTGTGATGGTGTGTTGCAAGTTGTCTGCTGAAATAGGCAATGGGATGGCCCTATTGTTGTAAGACCGTGCCCATGCCGCCCCCAGAAGCTTCACATTCAATAATAAAGAGGTCCTCAAAATTTGGAAGTTGGAGCACCGGAGCTGTAGCTAAGGCATGCTTGAGTTGAACAAAGGAGGAGGATGCTGCATCCGACCAAATGAAGGCATTCTGTTTCAGTAAACTCGTCAGAGGAGCTGCTATTTGCTCATAATCGAGTATGAGCTTGCGATAGTATCTGGATAAGCCCAAAAATTCTCTTAACGCAGTTGCTGAGTGTGGAGCGGGCTAGTCGATAATGGCCTGGATTTTAGTACTATCTGCTTGGACGCCAGAGTCGGATATGACATTGCCCAAATAAGCGACCTCCGGAGCACCGAAAGAGCATTTGGAGTACTTGAGAAATAAGTGATAGGCACACGGTATGTTAAACACAGAGCGCAAATGTTGTATGTGGTCTTCCCAGTTGTGGCTGTAGATCAAAATATCTTCTAGATCCTCCACCTCTAACCAAAACAGCCTTTTGCAAACATGCCCCCTCCGGTATTTTTCATCACAATTAAAACACAACCCTTGAGCCCTTCTCTGGTCCATTTCTGATTTGGATAGGCGTCTAATATATTGTGCTGGGGGTGTGGTCTTGGTAGTCTCTAATGTAGGAGAAGGAGGTGTCCCTTGGCACAAAGGGGTGTTGTGGTTTTTTGGGGCACTCGGCCCGACAAGGGGGGTCTACGCCCCAGAGATTCTTTCATACTTTGTTGTTTGGCATCCAGTATACGTACCAAATTCATAGCATGTGCTAAAGATGGGGGGTCATGTAATTTCACCTTGAGACGAAGTGCCTCAACCAGGCCAGCAGTAAACAAATGGACATATTGACTCGGAAGCACAAACTGATTGGCTCGGGCAAGCCGTTCCTCAAATAATTTCTAATAATGCTCGATAGACCCTGTTTGTTTGAGATTGACAATATAGCCTAGTGGATTGTTGCGTGCTAGTGGACTGATAGATGCCAGATTCTGACATGAGAACTAGGTTAATTATAATTGAATAAACCTTATAATTGTGTTATAGGTGGTTATTTATCGGTTTTCACTTGAAACGTGCATTTATTGAATTTGACATTAATCACTGCTTATATTGCATATTTTTCTCTCCTGAATGATGTTTCATTCCTTTTAGGGTTTATTTCTTCTTGAAATGATTTTTATGGATTTAATTATGGAATTTCAGAAGAATTTTGGTGGAGAAGGAAATATTTAACAAAATGCCTTTAGTAAAAGGGAGGTGATTTTTTAGGGCAAATCATATTAAAAAAAGGAGCACTGTGGACCGAAACAGGGGAAGACCCGAGAGGATTTTGCCACCGTCATTCACCACGCCATCGTCGTTCGTCGTGCCACCGTCGTCCGGCAACCGAGAACAAACCCGAGGAGAGCTCGAGAGAGTCTCCATCACGGCGAGTTCGACAATGCCAGTTTCTGCTCACCAGGCCGAGAGGTGACCCGAGAGGGCTCCTCCGGTGCCGATTCCGCATCCCGACCATCTTTCGACGTCGCTTACCCATCTTCGACCATTTCTGGAGCTATTCTGACTCCGATCGAGACTCGAGAGAGCCGGTTAGAGGACTTCAGCTCCATTCCATTCTTCACCGGTCATCACCTCCGTCTGTAGGTTTCTATCCTTCTTCGCCGGTGTCGTTTCTACCTCTGGCCACTCGCTCTTGCTACCCGAAGCCATCAATTTCGGGAAATTGCAGCACCCGTGAGAACGAGTCTACTGCCCGAGCGAGAGGAAGGAGAAGGGGAGTAATCCGTTATTTTTGAATTTAATTTTCCTATAGTTTGAACTTAGGTTTTGAATGTTTATTAAATTTGATTTGAGAATTACTGTTTATCGAATATTTGTTTTCCAGATATTTGATTAAATTAGATAATTAGGGTAGGATTGTAATCTAGGTTGGATTTTGGTATTTTAATCCGATTTCTGTCTTTCACTCTATGCGCCCGAGAGGGGATAGACACAAGGATTGAGAAATCGAATTCGTGGTTACGTGGCGCTCGAGAGAGGCACGAATCACGATAAAATCCAGAGTTGATAATTTTAGCATCATCATAATAGGAAATTGATTCTCTGCATTCTATTGTAATCCGATCTCTGTCATTAACCTTAGGCGCCCAAGAGGGGCTAGATGCAAGGATTGAGAATCCGGATTTGTGGTTACGTGGTGCTCGAGAGAGGCACGTATCACGGTAAAATCCAGAGTTGACGTTTCCTATTGTGCAAGTAGTTAATCAGATGATTCCTTGATAATTTAAGATATAATTAGGGTTTAGTTTAGATTAATTCATCATATTTGGTTAGGCTAGTTGACTGAAGAATACATAAAATTCAGTCCTCCCTGTGGATATGACCCTCGCTTCCCGCTAGATTACATGAACGATTCGTACGCTTGCGAGGTATAAAAGCCGATGTAATTAAATTTTACATCGTTTTTGGCGCCGTTGCCGTGGAGGCACGTATTAAGTGTATTTATTTGTTCTCCATGGTCTTAGGTTAGATATATTTTTATTTTATTTTATTTTATTTTTTTGCTTTCATAATTTTATCTTGGTGATTTTGTATGGAATTATTTTTATTTTTCCTGGTTAGTTTGTATTTTCAGTAGTGAGTTTGTTAGCTTAATTTAATAGTTCATTTTTTTTCTTTTTGTGTTTTTATGCACAGGGGCCGCTCCCTAGGTGAACCATAAGCTCCCTTTGTTGAAGAAGTAGAACATATTTGTAGGAAAACACCAGAAGTCAAGTTAGGAGATACCATGGCCAATCAGGGTGAACCATGAACCATTACAGTTACCTGCAGCCGGTGACCGTAGAGCCCTGAGGGATTATTCTATCCCAACCCTCTTCACATCACCTTCGTGCATTATATTGCCACCCACTACTGCCGCCAGTTATGAGTTGAAACCGGGTGTGATCCAACTCCTCCCTACATTCTATGGGTTGGAGAAGGAGGACCCTTATTACCACATCAAGGAATTCTTAGATATCTGTGCGACTTTCAAATTCCAAAATTTCTCAGATGACTCTATCCGGTTAAGACTTTTTCCATTTTCACTTAAGGATAAGGTCAAGTCTTGGCTTAATTCCTTGGAGGTGGGCAGCATTACTTCATGGGACACATTAGTCACAAAATTTTTATCCAAGTACTTTCCCATTTAGAGAACTACAGCCCTCAGGAGAGAAATCTCCAACTTTATGCAGCAGGAGGGTGAACACTTTTATGAGGCTTGGGAGAAATGGAAGGATTTGATCCATAGGTGTCCGCATCATGGGTTTGAGAAATGGCATTTAGTGCAATACTTTTATCAAGGTCTTACACCCCAGGTTAGATCCATGGTAGATGCAACGAGTGGTGGGAGTTTGATGGGTAAGAGTGCTAGTGAGGCGTGGGACTTCTTTGAAACGTTGAGTGATCAATCTCAGCAATGGGGTTCGTCATTTAATATTGATAGGAGATCCCACGAAGCCAAAAGAGGGGGTCTCTACGAGGTTAGTGAAACACCCATGCTCATGGACAAGATTGAGGGGTTGACTAGAAAAATTGATGCCCTTATGGTGTCCAAGAGTTCACCTGCTCCTAACCCATCTACTGTCTGTGCCATATGCTCTGGTTCATCTCATCCCACACAAATGTGTCCATCTAGTTCATCCTACCCGGAGCTCATTGAGGACTTGAATGTAGTCCAAAATTTTCATAGACCAAACCGGAACGATCCTTTTTCGGAAACATATAATCCGGGTTGGGCTAGGCACCCAAATTTCTCATGATCAAAGTGCCCATAGGTTAGGGGTCCTCTAGGGTTTACTCAACCCCAAGCTCTGCGCTCACACTTCACTCAACATCCATGGATTCTACAAAAACCTTCACTTGAGGATACAGTTCAATTATTCATGCAGAATACACAGTCCTCCATTGCTAAACTTGAAATGCAAGTGAGTCAGTTGGCCAGCCACATGAGTGAACAGGCACAAAATAGACTCCCGAGTCAAACCATTCCTAACCCCAAAAGCACACATGAGAGTGGGTCGAGTCCCAATCCCCACACAAGCAAGCCAAAGCCATAACCACCCTTAGAAGTGGTCGTGAGTTGAACAATGGGGTAGGGACCACTAAGTCTAAGGAGTCAAAGGATGACAATGGGGACACATCATTGAGTGGAGAACCTCCAAGTTCTCCACCAACAGCCAAGCAGATCGCTAACCAAGTCCCACCAGCTCCTTATCCGCAGAGGTTATCGGGCCCACCTAGGAAAGGAGATAGCATGCATGAAACGTTGGAACTGTTTAGTAAGGTTCACATTAACATTCCACTTCTTGATGCTATTAGGCAAGTCCCTGCCAATGCCTGATTTTTGAAAGACCTTTGTACACAGAAGAGAAAACAACATGTTAACAAAAAGGTCTTTCTTACTAAAAATGTAAGCTCAATTCTGAAGCACAACACTCCTCCTAAAGTTAAAGATCCTGGATGTCCCACAATTTCATGTGTCATTGGTGAACATACCATCCAGAGAGCTCTTCTTGACTTAGGGGCAAGTGTGAATTTGCTTCCTTTCTTTGTGTACCAGCAATTAGGTTTGGGGGAATTGAAGCCTACTCCCATCACACTTCAACTAGCTGACCGTTTTGTCAAGATACCACGAGGAATAGTTAAAGATGTTTTGATAAAAGTGGACAAATTTATGTTCCCAGTTGATTTCTTTGTTCTTGATACAGAACCAGAAGTCAATGTGACCAACCAAATTCCTGTCATCCTAGGACGTCCCTTCTTAGCCACATCTAATGCTATCATTCATTGTAAAAGTGGTGAGTTGGAGTTGTCTTTTGGAAATTTTAAGGTCTCATTGAATGTGTTTAATGTCGGGCACCACCCACTTGAGTCTGATGATCTGAGTCCTGCATTTAAGATAGAGACTGTTATGCTTGATGACGAATCCACTCTTGAATCTTTAAGTCTTGCATAACATCTTTAGACATGGACTATTTTGATGAGGAAACATATTTTCGAGGTGTTGACTCTTTACTCAGTTCTGTACCTCTGTTGGAGGAAGCTTATGAGGTTGTCACAACTGATCATCCACAGGATCTTCATCTTGACTTGGACAAACCTCTTGAAACTTCCAAGCTAGATCTTAAGCCACTTCCTCCCACATTGAAGTATGTGTTCTTGGGGCCCATGAACTCATTGTCAGTCATTATTTCCTCTAATTTGAGTACTGAGTAGGAGAAACAATTGACTGAAGTTTTACAAGCACACAAAGAGGCGTTGGGGTGGACTCTTGATGCCTTAAAAGGGATTAGCCCCTCCATATGCATGCATCGTATTCATTTGGAGGAGGGGACTAAAGCCTCAAGTGAGATGCAACGTAGGTTAAATCCCCATATGCTGGAGGTTGTGAGAGAAGAAGTCATCAGGTTGCTACAGAACCAGAAGTCAATGTGACCAACCAAATTCCTGTCATCCTAGGACGTCCCTTCTTAGCCACATCTAATGCTATCATTCATTGTAAAAGTGGTGAGTTGGAGTTGTCTTTTGGAAATTTTAAGGTCTCATTGAATGTGTTTAATGTCGGGCACCACCCACTTGAGTCTGATGATCTGAGTCCTGCATTTAAGATAGAGACTGTTATACTTGATGACGAATCCACTCTTGAATCTTTAAGTCTTGCATAACATCTTTAGACATGGACTATTTTGATGAGGAAACATATTTTCGAGGTGTTGACTCTTTACTCAGTTCTGTACCTCTGTTGGAGGAAGCTTATGAGGTTGTCACAACTGATCATCCACAGGATCTTCATCTTGACTTGGACAAACCTCTTGAAACTTCCAAGCTAGATCTTAAGCCACTTCCTCCCACATTGAAGTATGTGTTCTTGGGGCCCATGAACTCATTGTCAGTCATTATTTCCTCTAATTTGAGTACTGAGTAGGAGAAACAATTGACTGAAGTTTTACAAGCACACAAAGAGGCGTTGGGGTGGACTCTTGATGCCTTAAAAGGGATTAGCCCCTCCATATGCATGCATCGTATTCATTTGGAGGAGGGGACTAAAGCCTCAAGTGAGATGCAACGTAGGTTAAATCCCCATATGCTGGAGGTTGTGAGAGAAGAAGTCATCAGGTTGCTTGTGACAGGAATCATTTACCCTATTTCCGATAGCACCTGGGTGAGTCCAATTCAAGTTGTCCCTAAGAAAGGGGGGATAACGATAATGAAAAATGAGAGTGGTGAATTGATTCCCACAAGAACTACCACCAAGTAGCGTGTCTGCATTGACTATAGAAAACTTAATTCCGCCACTAGGAAGGATCACTTCCCACTACCTTTCATTGATCAAGTGTTAGAGCGATTGGCCGACCACAATTTTTATTGCTTCTTAGATGGATACTCCGGCTACAATCAAATTCCCATTGATCCAGAAGACTAGGAAAAGACCACATTCACGTGTCCGTTTGGCACCTATGCTTATAGATGCATGCCTTTTGGTTTATGCAATGCGCCCACCACTTTCCAACGGTGCATGGTGAGTATCTTTTCTAACATGATTGGTGATTTTTTAGAGGTCTTTATAGATGACTTTTTTGTGTTTGGCTCTAGTTTTGATACATGTCTGCACAATCTTTCACTCGTATTGACCCGTTGCATTAAGTCCAATTTAGTCTTGAATTGGGAGAAATGCCACTTCATGGTAAAAGAAGGAATTATTTTAGGACATGTAGTGTCTGAGCGGGGTGTAGAAGTGGACAAAGCCAAGGTTGACCTAATTGCCAATCTGCCACCACCTACTTCTATGAAGGGGGTGCATTCTTTCCTTGGCCATGCTGGGTTCTATAGGCGTTTCATTAAGGACTTTAGCAAAATTTCTCATCCTTTGACGAATTTGCGTGCTCAAGATGTTGCTTTTGCCTTTGATGATGCTTGTATTCATGCTTTTGAGACACTGAAGAAATGTTTGTCCACTGCACCCATTGTCCAACCCCCTACTTGGTCTTTGCATTTTGAGTTGATGTGTGATGCCTCTGATTATGCATTGGGGGCTGTTTTGGGGCAAAAGACGGATAAAATTCCCTGTGTCATTCAGTATGCTAGCCGCACTCTCCATGATGCTCAATTGAATTACACTACCACTGAGAAGGAGTTGCTAGCTGTTGTATTTGCCCTGAAAAAATTCAGATCATATCTGTTAGGGTCAAAGGTTATAGTGTTCACTGATCATTCTGCTTTGAAGTATTATCCATCAAGGACACTAAACCTCGCTTGATTAGATGGATCTTGTAATTGCAAGAATTTGACCTTGAGATTCGTGATAAGAAGGGTTGTGAGAATGTTGTTGCTGATCATCTATCTAGGATCTGTGTAGCACCTCAGGAAGGATTACTTCCTTTAAATGATTCCTTCCCTGATGAACAACTTCTCCAAGTATCCCAGTTGCCTTGGTTTGCTGACATAGTCAACTATCTTGTAACTGATAAGATTCCTAATTATTGGAGTAAACAAGATCGGTTGAAATTCTTTTCCCAAGTCAAACATTTTTTTTGGGATGACCCTTATTTGTTCAAGGTGTGTCCTGACCAAGTCATTAGGCGTTGTGTACCTGAGCAAGACTTGGCCAACATTCTTGAATTTTGTCATTCCCATGCATGTTGTGGATATTTTGGTGCTAGAAACACTGCGGCTAAAGTCTTGCAATGTGGTTTCTATTGGCCTTCATTATTTAGTGATGCCCATGAGTTTTTTCATGTGTGTAATAGATGCCAACGAACTGGTTGTTTTTCTAGGAAGAACATGATGCCTCTTAACCCCATTCTTATTGTTGAATTATTTGATGTGTGGGGTATTGACTTCATGGGTCCTTTTCCTGTCTCGTTCGGCTATCAATACATCCTTGTTGCTGTTGAATATGTCTCTAGATGGATTGAAGCTATTGTATGTAAAACAAATGATCACAAAGTGGTGGTAAAGTTTTTAAAATAAAACATCTTTAATCGGTTTGGTACCCCGAGAGCGATCATCAGTGATGGGGGATCTCATTTTTGTAACAGAGCATTTGAGACCTTATTGAAGAAATACTCCATCACTCATCGGGTGTCCATTCCGTACCACCCACAAACTTGTGGTCAAGTGGAAATCTCTAATAGGTAGATCAAACGGATTTTGGAGAAGTCAGTTCGCTTTGATAGGAAAGATTGGTCCACTCGATTGGACGATGCTTTATGGGCCTATCGAACCGCTTATAAGACTCCTATTGGGATGTCTCCATTTTGCCTAGTGTTCGGCAAAGCATGTCATCTACCTGTTGAGCTTGAGCATAGAGCTTATTGGGCCATTAAGGCTTTGAATTTTGATTTGACTCAAGTGGGTGAGGAGAGGAAATTGCAATTGAATGAGTTGGAGGAGATACGTCATGATGCTTATGAGAATGCCAAACTGTATAAGGAGCGAACAAAGATTTTACATGATAAATCTATTTTTTGCAAGTCTTTTATTGTTGGGCAGAATGTTTTACTTTATGACTCACGATTGCATTTGTTTCCAGGGAAGCTAAGATCCAGGTGGTCCGGTCCATTTGAAGTTACACAGGTATTTCCTCATGGCATTGTTGAGATTCGCAATCACGGAGATGGGTCGGTCTTCAAAGTTAACGGTCAGAGGCTCAAACCGTATCTTGAGAATGTCCCCACACCAGAGGAGGTGATGGTGATTTTCTTGGAGGAACCTGTCCTTTCATCTTGACTCCGTCTGAGTCTTGCTTACGACTACAAACTTAGCACATTGTGGGCAATCCCCAAGTTTCTATCCCTTGGTATATTACAGTTTTATTTTTGGTTTATTCATCCTTATTGGGATAACCTTTGGTGTACTCTGGTCTTGATTGATTGGAGGTCCCCCGGTGATGCCGGCCCCGTCATGGACTCGGGGTACTCTCTTGCCGGCTGAGAGCATAAATGGTTCCGGTTGTCGATGACCAGACTTTTGGGCCCTAGTTTGAGAGGTCTGTACTCAAACAACCATTCTGGGATTGACCAGTTCGAGCTTGAAGTATTGAATGAAAAGCTTATGGTGACTAACTTAAGGACTTGTGTTCAGCGTGTGGTTCCTGCTACCTTCAGTGGTCAGTCACACGGAGATTTCTTCAAAGTGTGATGTGGGATAGCGGTTTCATCTACGGATGATTACCTACGGGTACGGCTGATACGAGTAAACCTTCTTCAAGGGAGACTATGTATCATTCCTGGGGGTCTTTATTGACTCTTCAGTATTATTGTTGATGACCAAACACATATGGTCCCACCTATGGATTTAGGAGCCCTGAGGGAGCTTAACCCTTTCTTTTTGTAGTCATTCTAGTGTTTTAACTTTTCCCCATTGAGGACAATGTCAGGTTTAGGTTTGGTGGGGGGGGGTTGTTGGGGTTTAACTTTAGTAGAGTTAAAATAAGTTGCTCAAATGTATTTCAAAAATTTTAGTAAAACTGTGTAGAATATGCCTATTAGAAATCTGATATTATTTGTTGTGATCCATGGGAATTCAGTGGGATAACTTACTATTGCATTAGACTTGGAACTTGGTTGCAAAAGAGAACATGTAAATCTAGTGTTGATCAATGTTAGTCTGAATAGTCTTGTATGCCTGTTTAACTCATTCCTTTTTATATCTCAGTGAAATTCCTTGTTGTAATGTATGAATGCAAATGGAAATGCTCTTGCTTGCAAAAGACAGATAACTTCAGAAACAGCCTGGGCTAACCCAGGGACATGCACCGAAACAGTCGGTTACTTAAAAATAGGTGCATGTGCAGTGAAGACGAATACAAAATGGTGGTAGTACCAAAAGTATTCAGTGAAACAAAAATTACGTTGGTAATAGAGTAAAATGGGTTTAAATATGGAAGCAATGAGTTTCCTTAACTTTGATGACGAATTGTAATTTGAAAGAAGTTACAGGTCAAGATTGAAATTGGTACATTTCTTTTGTGAGATTTTCAGACAACAGGCATACTCTACTATTTTCTCTTAATTGTGATGTGACCAGGATTTTATTGTTATTTGTTGCCTCTTTGTTCTGTTGAAGTAATTGCTTATGGGTCACATTGGTTCAGGTGGAGTAACAATGAGTGTATTTGGATTGATAATGTGCTATATTTTACATAGGTTTTCAAATTGAGCAAGATTTCATATGATTTTTAGATATTTTACGATACTAAGTGTTAGTCATATGCTAATGAGGAGTAAATTTGATTCAATTTTCTTTTTATATTGTTGATTTAGATGAATTTTGTGGGTAAATTCCATGCAAACCCTCACGAGACACAACTCGTCCACTACTGTAAAGTAGGGGTTTAACGGCTTGTTGCATGCGCTAAATGCAATCGTGTTCCCTACGAAAGTGGCATTTTGTTTTCCTAGGCTTAATTTTGGTTATGTTGTTGTTTTGCTAGGGACTAGCAAAGACTTAGGTTTGGGGGTGTGATGGATGCCAGATTCTGACATGAGAACTAGGTTAATTATAATTGAATAACCCTTATAATTGTGTTATAGGTGGTTATTTATCTATTTTCACTTGAAACGTGCATTTATTGAATTTGACATTAATCATTGCTTATATTGCATATTTTTCTCTCTGAATGATATTTCATTCCTTTTAGGGTTTATTTCTTCTTGAAATGATTTTTATGGATTTAATTATGGAATTTCAGGAGAATTTTGGTGGAAAAGGAAATATTTACCAAAATGCCTTTAGTGAAAGGGAGGTGATTTTTCAGGGCAAATCGTATTAACAAGGAGCACCGTGGACCAAAATAGGGGAAGACCCGAGAGGATTTTGCCACCGTCGTTTTCCGTGCCACCCTCGTTCGTCGTGCCACCGTCGTCCACCACCGTCCGGCAACCGAGAACAGACTTGAGGAGAGCTCGAGAGAGTGTCCGTCATGGCGAGTTCGATAGTGCCAGTTTCTGTTCGCCAGGCCGAGAGGTGACCCGAGAGGGCTCCTCCGGTGCCGATTCTGCATCCCAACCATCCTCCGGCATCGCTTACCTATCTCCGACCATTTCTAGAGCTATTCCGACTCCGACCAAGACTCGAGAGAGGACTTCAGCTTCATTCCGTTCTTAGCCGGTTGTCACCTCCGTCTGTGGGTTTCTATCCTTCTTCGTCAACATCGTTTCTACCTCCGGCCACTCGCTCTTGCTACCCGAAGCCATCAATTTCAGGAAATTGCAGCACCCGTGAGAACGAGTCTGTTGCCCGAGAGAGAGGAAGGAGAAGGGGAGTAATCCGTCATTTTTGAATTTAATTTTCGTATAGTTTGAACTTAGGTTTTGAATGTTTATTAAATTTGATTTGAGAATTAATGTTTATCGAATATTTTTTTTTTCGGATATTTGATTAAATTAGATAATTAGGGTAGGATTGTAATCTAGGTTGGATTTTGGTATTTTAATCTGATTTCTGTCTTTCACTCTATGCGCCCGAGAGGGGATAGACACAAGGATTGAGAAATCGGATTCGTGGTTACATGGCGCTCGAGAGAGGCACGAATCACGATAAAATCCAGAGTTGATAATTTTAGCATCATCATAATAGGAAATTGATTCTCTGCATTCTATTGTAATCTGATCTCTGTCATTAACCTTAGGCGCCCGAGAGGGGCTAGACGCAAGGATTGAGAATCCGGATTCGTGGTTACGTGGTGCTCGAGAGAGGCATGTATCACGGTAAAATCCAAAGTTGACATTTCCTATTGTGCAAGTAGTTAATCAGATGATTGCTTGATAATTTAGGATATAATTAGGGTTTAGTTCAGATTAATTCATCATATTTGGTTAGGCTAGTTGACTGAAGAATACACAAAATTCAGTCCTCCCTGTGGATATGACCCTCACTTCCCGCTAGATTACATGAACGATTCGTACGCTTGCGAGGTATAAAAGCCGATGTAATTAAATTTCACATCATGGACCAAATCTCAATATGTAGTAGTCTTTAAAAATTTCCCAATCGTACTCATTATGCTCAGAATTAAATTGATTATACCACAATTGCGCTTCGTCGAGCATGTGGAAGGCAGTTAAAGAAACCCTGTCCTCGGACTGGGTCTTTGATTCCAAAAGAATTGGTCACACCGGTGCAACCATATCAAAGGGTCAGTGGACCCGTCATAAGTGCGAAAGTCGAGTTTGGTATACCTGGGCACTGTGGGATGGTTGTTGTCGTGAGTCCCCCCTAGAACAGGTTGTGTTGGGCAGAGAGGAGCCATTGGCGGTGGTGGAGGTGGGGGTTGGTGGTGTTGGCGGTTCAAATTATTGGGAATGGCAGTGTCCCGCGTCATATACTCTCCCATTCAAAGAGTGAATTTCTGAAATGAATCCCAAAGCTCCATTAATTTTGTGTGGACAGAGGCGACGGAGTGCTGAGTTTCCATTCTGACTTCTTCCACAAGATTACGCATATCATTAGGGGAAGAGGAATCACCGACAGTGGTCTTGTTTAATACCACGATGTTAGGTTCCCTTGCCATGGATCGAGTCACCTGGCGATCACCTCTAGCTTCTAGATTGAATTGTGACGTAGAGAAAGATTTGGGATGCTTCGAACGATCGATTGCTGGAATAGAACGAGCCTTCGAAGGAGTCTCAACTTTGGACCTCATTAGAGAGAGAATCCGATCTCACTGAAGTTTTGATTAATGCTTGCCTTCATTCAGAATTCCGTCATCCATATAAAGGTTGACGCTTACAAAACAAAGCCATGAATTGGCCCCTACATTTAAAGTAAATTACATTTAACCTTGCCACTAACTTAACCTGTAATTGACACAAGTTAACTCTTGCATCTAGCAGTAACTATGGAGTCCATAATACTCTAGGGTTTGGGAGTTCTCCTTGATGAGCTTCAGGTATTGGTTCTCTCTTGACTTTGAGTTTATTCTTTCCCTCTTGAATTCTGTTTTGTATTGATCTTACCGAGGCAAAAGGGGAAAGGTTTGTTCCCTTTTTCCAAACTCAATCAGAGGCTATAGCCTCTCCTACATCCACAACAGCAAGAGGGGGCTTCTCTCCCTCTTTCCGAGCAAGGGTAGGGGCTGTCCAGCCCAAAGAGAGGTGCTTCAGCCTCCAATTCAGTGAGGGGTAGGGTTAGGGACACTTAACCTCTCTCAGCCATGAGCAGCAGCAATAAACCAAGAGGGTCCTAACCCCTCTCAGCAATGAGCAACCAGGGTCCACCCCTTCCTGTCCGAGAGCAGCAAGGGTTTCTCAACCCTTACTGAGAACAATAAGCTAGCTGTAAAAAGGAGACTCTTTTACTCCTTACCGAGAGCA
Source organism: Aristolochia californica (assembly GCF_029961685.1). NCBI lineage: Eukaryota > Viridiplantae > Streptophyta > Magnoliopsida > Piperales > Aristolochiaceae > Aristolochia > Aristolochia californica. The sequence continues at coordinate 16,501,584 of NW_027181992.1, read as the reverse complement.
GCAACTCTCATACAACACTGGATTCATCAATCCCATGCCGAGTTACTCGATCCATGGCCAGGGACCATAACAGATTCCATGACGGAGGAACTTAATACCCGTCAAAAATATCAATGGTTGGGACACTATGACGGAGAAACTTAATAGTACATCTATGTTATTCCCCCTGAATTGGCATTTATTGCTCCTACCACTTGAGAGTCATTTTCTAGTGGAGGGACACAGTGGTGGAGAATTTTTACGCTTCAGATTAATGCCGATAGACACACTACCTATAGAAGATGGAGTGTGCCCTACATCCTACAAGAGGACTAGAGTATGGAGCAATGTCTTAGCGGCTATGAGCAATTTTTACTCTCACTTATCTTATGCCAACTGGTGTAACCGACTTGGAAGACAAGAAATCCACCAACGTGAGGGTGAGTGTTGGAAGATATAGAGGACTACCATTTTATATAAAAAGATTCTATACAACATTTGCAGCAAGTTGGGTGTTCATGATATTCTCTCTCCCCCAGCTTGAGGGGGAGTGTTGGAACATAGGGCCCAAGCCCACACGACCAAGGAAGGCCCACAGATTCAAGGATGTAGAAGATGGGTCCAATCCCATAAGACCAAGGAAGACCCACACATCCAAGAGATTTAGAAGATAGGATCAAGGCCCATAGATCAAGGAGAAGACCCACAGGCCCATACAATGATGGCAGGATGGTAAATAAAGAGTCATCTCATAGAGATGACATTCATGTAATTAGGTTAAAGTTCTAGGGGTAAAAGCCTAAACCCTAAACCCTAAGTGCAGGGGTATTATTTTAATATAGTAGTTTCATAAATCTATAAATTGAGCTTCAGGGGAAGGTTTAGGAGATCAAGTCCATAACCTCTTCTTCCTCTATTTTCTCCCAATGATTCCCTTTCCCTTTTTCTCCATGAGCTAAATCTATGGAGTCCTAAAAATCAACAGGGGTCTTAGTTGAAGGGTTCAATCAAGTTCTCCACTTCTCAACTCATGAAGAATCTCTCTCTAGCCTAAACTCTTTTTCTCTCTTTTCTCTTCTCTCCTCTCTACCTGAGCTCTCTCTCTCTCTCTTCTCTCTTTTTCTTCTCCCTCTCTCATCTTGTTTGAAGTTTCAATCTTGGGTTCCTAAATTCAACAACGTATCAGAGCATCAAATTTAGGAGCCCCACGTAAAAAGAATGCTCTAAGAAGTTATGATGAAATCTACTCATAGAAGGATCTTTGTGAAGCAAGTTTGAAGCTTGTGAGATAAGTTTTTTATTCTTGTTATTATTACTTCATGCTCTTGGTTTTTGGATCTTTAGAAGATGGTTCAAAGAAGATTTTATTGCTGTATTCATCTTATGAAATTATTGAGATTTATGCGTCTCAAATTAGAAGAAGTTTACCAAGGCAGTTTTGTCGGTTTGCAAGTTCTTGGCTGAAAATCAGTTTATGTTGAGATTTTCTGCATAAAAATTATAATTTTGTGGGATCAAGATTTTCCTGATGAAGAAAAATGTTTTTTCTCCTATTATGAATGATTTTTAATCCATTGGATTACAGAAATCTAAATACTTAGCTTCCATGCTAAGCTTCTCCATTAACCGAGTTGTTTGAAAAACTCTACTCGGTTTTGTGATGTTTTGGAGAATTTTTTGAGAGCCACAAGTTGGTTGACTATTCTTGGAAAATAAAGAATAAAATATTCTATTTTAAATAAAATAATCAAGCACAAAATAAGAAAGTAACTATCTTTTGAAAGTCTTGTTGATGCAAATCCATTTGAAGAAAGATTGTTGTTTTTTAAGATCTCACAATATCTTCTTGATTAAGCCTGATTTTATTTGATTTTTTATCAATAATATGTTACATAATTCATGAAGAACTGAATCTAGACTAGTTTATGCCAAGTTGGAATCTACTATATTTTTGGAATGATCTTGGAAAGATCTAATTAGGAAGTTGACTGGCCCAAGAGGGTTCCCTCCTTGCCTAAAGACTTGAAAAATCTCGGGTTCTCCTCCTATATACCTGAGCTATCCGTGGCTGCACTTGAATCTCCAAGCCACTTACTTATGCTACTTCAAATATGAGTACATCATTACACTTGGATTGTCTCTGATGGTTGAAGAATACAAGGGTAATAAGAATGATATTCTCCAGATTACTACCATACCCTTGCAAGGGATATCAAATTTCTTGAGCTGGTCCACATCGGTTCGACGGTTCCTTATAACAAGGGACCTACTTGGTCACCTCACCAAACTTGGGCCACCCATTGATGAAGAAGATGTTGCTTATGCTAAGTGGTTAAAAAATTACACTTTGGTAATTACTTGGCTCATCAACAGCATGGAATAACCTATTTCCAACAACGTTATTCATCTCGACACCGCCAAACAAATTTGGGAGACATGTGCTAAGTTGTACTCTAGCTCCGACAACTTACATAGGCCATATGATATTCTCCAAAGAATACTCAATAGTAAACAAGGAGAAATATCCATGAATATTTGGCTAGTTTTAGAGGCCTTCTTCAAGAATGGAACTAGCTCAGCCTACCTTCAGTGTTTTCATTTTTTGGAATAAGTCATACTCATCATCGGTAAGGGTTTTCTTTTCTTTTGGTGGGGTAGACTGGTCTTCCTTTGTATCACTTATTGATAGCTTGATTAGCCTTAACCCAGTCCAGTTTCCCAAGGTTTTTAAAACACTGATCTATAGTGTGGCCATATTTCCCGCAATGGGTGCATTCCCTACCATCTATTCCAACAAAACCATTCCTTCCACCTCTTCCTCACCCTCCTCTATAATTTCTTCAACGACCTCCACCATAGTTGGTTGATGTTCCCCTATGCCCGGTGTACATAGCCGATGATACTTTAGTAGGAGAAGGAGAAGAAGAGTCTGGGATGTGGAGTAATGTGACACATACATGATCAACTATTGCTACCACCATCGCTTCAGATATGCTCTCTGCCATTCCTCCTCTTCATCCTAGATAATTGACTCAGGGGCCTCCGAGCATCTCACAGGTAACAAAAATCTACTCCACTTAGTTTCTCCTTATCTCTCGAATAAATTTGTTACCATAGTTGACCACTCCGAAACTAAATTTCTCAGGAAAGGATCCACATCTATTACACCATCACTTCCGCTCACATATATTCTTTTTGTTCCTACTTTTCCCTGGAATCTTTTATCTGTTAGTCAGCTAACACAACATTTTGATTACTCAATTACCTTCTCACCCTCTTCATGTATGTTTCAGGATTTTACAACGAAGCATGTGATTGGTGGAGGTCGTGAACAAGGGGGGCTCTACTACCTGAACTTGTGTTATGGACTCCATAGCATCACAAGTTATGTCAATTTTCTTTTAATGTAATTCTATTTGGTTTGGTTTGGTTTGGTTTAGATGTAATATGGCATGAACCAGTTGACCCATGGGTCAACTTGTATTTCCATCCTCAACCCTATTTATGGGGACATCAAGGTGAATCAAAGTAAGCATTGAGAAAATTAGAATTAAACAGGTCAGATTCTCCCTCAGAGGTCTAGGTCAGATTCTCCCTCTGAGGTCTAGGTTGAGCTTCCTTCGAAGCTCATTCATTCCATTCTGAATTCCACCATTCCACGTTCCAGAAACAAGAATCCTCTTCTAGCATCAAGATTCAATATGGAGGGAAGAGAGGAAAGAAGGGTGACTCGATCCATGGCTCGGGAAGATCCTAACATCTTGGTATCAAATAGGTCCACCCTTGGGGATTCCTCTCCCCTTGAGGATTTGCGGCAATTAGTTGAGGACAATCGTCAGAGGACAGAAGTTCAGGCTCAATCCCTTGAAGAAGTGCATCATACCACATCTGACCTATGTGAGGCTGTCAAATCCATGGACGTAGTAATCCAAGCCACCCTCCGATGACAAGATGACAGTGGTCTTCGAGCACCACCACCGGCAGCCTACTCTCCACATGCCGACCACCATCACTACTGGCACCACCACCACTGCGCCACAACAATCCCCATATGGGGCCTTCCGCACAGGGACCAACTACGATTCCCATGGATTTCAAACTCGATTTTCCTACATATGATGGGTATAAGGACCCCTTGATTTGGTTAACCAAGTGTGACCAATTCTTTTATCATAAAAAAACATCGACGGATGAGAAGGTTTATTTGGCCGCATACCACATGCTCAATGAATTGCTCCTATGGTACCACCAATTCCGAAATGACCAATTGGTTTAGGATTGGGCGACCTTTAGACAATCATGCATGATGAGGTTTGGTCCTCCTGCTAGTAGTAATCCATTGGGAGAATTAATCAATTATAAACAGAATGGGTCACTAGAGGTGTACCAAAAGACCTTCCAGGAATGGTTGGCCCGTGCTAGTGAGTTTGTCAATCACTCCCAGTATGTTCACATCTTTACTACTGGTTTGACAAAAGCTATGGGGCTGAAAGTTGAATTACATGGTCCTATAGAATAGGACCACGCTATGAACTTAGCCAGGTCAATTGAGCATAAGCAGCGAGTTCTGAAGGATTCACCGGTTCGAAAACCAGTTTTGCCAGGCAGGCACATTGCCACTGTACCGGCACCCTATTCTGGGCCTCCAAGTTCTGGAGCCAGTGCAGCACCGCGTCCAGACAGTTCTAACTCTATGCCACCAGCCCCTTACTGCAAAAAATTGAATAGACAGGAGATGGAACAGAGAAAGGCCAAGGGACTTTGTTTTAACTGTGATGACCGGTATGTCTAGGGTCACATATGCAAAAGATTGTTCAGTGTGAGTCTGTGGGAGGATTGTGAGGACATACTACCAGAGGAAGAGATTGTGGAGACAGACCAAGAAAGCCCAGAGATTTCCCTTCATGCCATGACTAGCCTGCGCAGTTCTAACACCATGCAAGTTCGAGCTCAGTTACATCATCTAAAATTACTAGCTTTAGTTGACTCTGGCAGCATGCATAACTCAGTCAGCCAGTGGCAGAACAACTTGGGTTAGTTATCCAGCTGCAGACAAACCTCTCCGTCTCAGTGGCCAGTGGGGCCAAAATTTCCAGTGTGGGCATATCTCCAGCCACCCACTTTGATATTGAGGGACACTCCTTTATTTCAGATTTCTTGGTGATTCCACTGGAAGGATTTGATTTGGTACTTGGAGTTAAATGGCTCCAACTTTTGGGGCCTATTTTATGGGATTTTCATGCTCTGACCATGACCTTCACAGAGGACCAGCATCAGATCGGCACCCAGGCACCAATGCCCTACGCACTTCAGGTTGTTCAGGTCCATAGCACCAACAACTATAAGTTATCTCAATTACTTACAGACTTTGAGGATATATTTCATGAACCTACTACTCTTCTGCCTATTCGGCATTGTAATCATCGCATCTGATTGAAGATGGGAATTGAACCTGTGGTGGTGCGGCATTACTATTTCCCCCACTTACAGAAGGATGAAATTGAGAGGCAATGCCAACATATGCTCGCCCAAGGAATTAGTCAGCCAAGCAGGTCTCCTTTCTCCTCCCCGGTATTACTGGTCCGAAAGCATGATAAGTCATGGAGGTTTTGTGTGGATTACAAGCAACTCAACGCTCACACCATTAAAGACAAATTTCCCATCCCCGTGGTGGACGAGTTGCTAGATGAGTTACACGGTGCCACTATATTTACCAAGTTGGACTTGAAGTTTGACTATCATCAGATCCGTGTTCATCCTTCAGATGTGGAGAAGACAACATTCCGCATGCACCACGGTCATTTCGAGTTCCTCGTGATGCCATTTGGTCTCTCTAATGCGCCTTCCACATTCCAAGCCCTCATGAATGAGGTATTTTCCTCTCTCTAGCGGAAATATGTTTTGGTATTTTTTTATGATATTTTGGTGTATAGCAACAATTGGGACGAGCATCTTCAGCACCTTCACTAGGTATTTACTCTTCTCCACTCCCATCATTTGGATTTAAATCAGTCCAAATGTTCTATGGGAACCTTCGAAGTGGCATACTTGGGCAACGTTATTTCAGCAGTTGGGGTGCAGGTTGACCAGAGTAAGATTCAGGCTGTCACAGATTGGCCTCCTCCCACCTCCATTACAGTGTTAAGGGGATTTTTGGGCCTCTCTAGGTATTACAGGAAATTTATCCGCGGCTATGGCCAAATTGTAGCATCGCTCAACAACCTACTCAAGAAAAATGCCTTCACCTGGTCCGAGAAAGCGGCTCATTCATTTCAGTTGTTGAAAGAGGCATTATCATCAGCGCCGGTTTTCCAGCTACCAGACTTTGATGAGTTATTTGTGGTGGAATGTGATGCTTCGGGGGGCGGTATCGGTGCAGTGTTACACCAACAAGGACATCCGATCGCTTATTTCAGCTGCCAGCTTGGCCAACACCACCACAAGTTAGCAGTTTATGAGAGGGAATTGAATGGTTTAGCTAAGTCAATACAGCATTGGTGGCCTTATCTCTGGGGGCACCCATTTCTGATTCACACCGATCATTGCAGCCTCAAGTATCTTCTTGAGCAGCGCCTTACCACCTCCCCTCAGCGGCACTGGTTAAGTTAACTGATGGGGTTTGACTTTACCGTGGAGTATAAACCTGGGAGTTTGAATGTGGGGGCTGATGCTTTATCTCGCCGGGACATTCCAGAGCCACAATTAAATGCAATCAATAAGCCCAGAGCTCTCTTGTTGGATCCTATTCGAGAGGAGACACAACAGTACTCGGAACTTATTGTATTATATCATGAGATTCAACAGGGGAGATCAGAGAAACATTGAACGGTTCAGGATCATTTGGTCCTATTCAAAAACCAGATTTTTCTTCACCACACGTCACCACTTATTCACAGCATTCTAGCCTCTTTCCATGATAGTACACATGAGGGCCAACAAAAAACATATTTCCGGATCAGTCAGGACTTTTATTGGAAGGGTAAGAAGCGCAGTATAGCAGATTATGTGGCGGCTTGTCATATTTGTCAATGGAATAAAGTTGAATCATTAAGTCCAGCCGGGTTGCTCCAACCACTTTATCTGCCATCACAGGTCTGGTCAGATATTTCAATGGACTTCATAGATGGCCTTCCCTCTTCGTCCGACAAATCCGTTATATTTGTAGAGGTTGATCGTTTCTCAAAGTATGGCCATTTCCTCCCTCTGGCGCATCCTTACACTGCAGCTCATGTAGCTCAACTCTTCATGGATAATATTGTCTGGTTACATGGGATGCCTAACTCAATTACAAGTCACAGAGATGTCATCTTTACCAGTACATTATGGAAAGAACTATTCAAGCTGCAAGGCACAACGTTAGCGTTCTCTTCCGCCTACCATCCACAGACTGATGGTCAGACCGAGGTCATCAACCGGATGATTGAGATGTATCTTCGTTGTTTCTTGGGGGACTCACCTAAAAGGTGGGTTAAATGGCTTGCTTGGGCTGAATTTTGTTACAACACCTCCTACCACAGCGCACTCGGAACTACTCCATTCAAGGTAGTATATGGCAGAGATCTGCCTCAACTTTTATTGTATGAACCAGGTGCATCCAAGGTAGCCACTTTGGACCAAGCGTTAGTAGAAAGAGATGCCATGCTCGGTGAGGTGCACACTCATCTCCAGGAGGCCCAGAATACTATGAAATTATATTATGATAAGAAGCACCGAGAAGTATTCTTTTCTCCAGGAGATTATGTATGGCTGCATCTACAACATTACAGGCAGCTTTCACTGACAGCCTCCAAATGACACAAGCTCTCTCCGAAGTATTATGGTCCCTTTCAGGTGAGGGACCGCATTGGCACAGTCGCCTATTGCTTGCAGCTTCCGCCAGAGGCAAGGATTCACAATGTGCTTCACGTCTCCCAACTAAAGGCCTTCTAGGGTGACTCTCCCTTGCTACACACCCCTCTGCCCCACTACATGAGGGACGTGTCCTTTCTACGCCAGCATAGGTGTTACAGGCTCGTCGCATTCAGGGTGATTGGTAGATACTAGTGCAGTGGGTTGATGCTGACCCTAGTGACACTACATGGGAGCCCTTAGCAGCTTTCATAGCCCTTTACCCCTATTTCGAGCTTGAGGACAAGCTCTTTCTCCAGGAGGGGGGTGATTTTATGGACTCCATAGCATCACGAGTTATGTCAATTTCCTTTTAATGTAATTCCATTTGGTTTGGTTTGGTTTAGATGTAATATGGCATGAACCAGTTGACCCATGGGTCAACTTGTATTTCCGTCCTCAACCCTATTTATGGGGACGTCAAGGTGAATCAAAGTAAGCATTGAGAAAATTAGAATTAAACAAGTCAGATTCTCCCTCAAAAGTCCAGGTCGGATTCTCCCTCTGTGGTCCAGGTCGAGCTTCCTTCAAAGCTCAATCATTCCATTCCGAATTCCACCATTCCATGTTCCAGAAACAAGAATCCTCTTCCAGTGTCAAGATTCAATATGGAGGGAAGAGAGGAAAGAAGGGTGACTCGATCCATGGCTCAGGAAGATCCTAACAACGTGTCTCAAATAAATGTCATCTCAACCAAGGAAACTGAGACAAGTCTATGGCACAATCTTTTGGGACATCCATCTGTACAATCTCTTCATCTTATTTTTCCTACCTTTAAGGATATGTCGAATTTAAATTTTGAAGTGTGTCAACTAAGAAAACATCATAGGACTACAAACTCACCTGGTCCAGAATTTAAAAGTATTGCTCCTTTTTCGTTGATCCACATAGATGTATACAGACCCTTGAGCATCTCAAACATTTCCCGAGTCAAGTACTCTATTACATTTATTGATGATTTTACTCGTACCACATGGCTATTTCTTTTTAAAGAGCAATCTGAAATACCATCCATTTTTAAATCCTTTCATGCTATGGTTCTCACTCAATTTGGTCAGAAAATCAAAGTACTTAGGTTTGATAATGCCAAAGAATATACTTCCAAAGATCTTGACTATTTTTGTCAAGAGAATGACATTATCCATCAAACATCTAGTGCTTACCCCACCCCCCCCCCCCAACATAATGGTGTAATATAACGGAAGAACCATCACCTTCTTGAGTAGGGGTGGCATCAAACTGAGCCAGTTCGGGAGCAACTCAAGCTCATCTCGGTTCTAGCTTGGTTCGATTCAATTTATCTGGATCTCAAATCGAGTTCAAGATCCAGAGAAGGCTAGTTGAAGTTAACGATCTGAGCTTGACTGAACCATGGTTTGGTTCATAAGCTAGCACGCCAGCATGTTAACTTAACGAGGACCCGGAAGGCAGGAGCCAGGAGTGGCTGTCATCTTTGACTCATCGAGGTCAACTTCGATTTGTTCCTCCAATTTCTTCCTCTCTTCATTTGTCATTGCCAATCCTTATCACCACCAAGCCCTTCCCATCCACTATTGTGGCTGCCTCAATCGTCGTCGACAACTTCTTGCCGACCGCTTTCGTTGCAAACTCCCTTACCCCCATGCCGTCTCAGTAGCCACTACCTTTGCTGTCACCACCGCCACCATCAGCCCCAATGACAGCTCCTCATCGGCGCCACTAGACCCCCATACCCCCCCCCCCCCCCCCCCCCCCTCCCCCGCATCATCTTGGTGGAAAACCAAAGACCTAAGTTGGGGGAGAAATAATTTTTCCCCTGCGCCCACGAAGACATCATGTAACTTCGCACGTGCGACCTTCGATTGTGTGATTTTGCACATGAAAAAAAACTATTTCTTGAACTCTAGCTGTCTCGTCCTCATGGCTCTTGAAGAGACTCAATTTGTTTGAGGTACTCTCTTATTGCTAACTCCACTCAAGTTTTTCAGAAGAACAAATTAGTAGCATTTTAGAACTACTGCTGTATGAATTCATGCTCTAAAGAAAAAACGAAAATGGGTATATGATTAAGTCATCCAAAACCATTTCTCTTAAACTTTTTCTCTATCTCGATGATCTTGTTTTCTTGTCCTTGAATCAGAATGATCTGATTGAGTAAAAATGGACAAAACTAGCTTTGCTTTTCAAAGGAATGTTTTTGTGTTTGATTATTGAATAAAGTTTTTGCTTAATTATGCAGCTTTTATGAATAATTTAATGCATAGTGTATAGATAATTTTATGCATGGTTAATATACAGAGTTTATGTCCAATTTTATGTAAAATGTGTGCATAATTTTATATACAATTTATTTGACTTGTATTTTATGCAAACTTTTAAATGTTGGTTGGAGCTAGAACTCGGTTGAAGCTCGAGCTCGAACTTGACTAAAATTATTGGGCTTGAGCTTGATTACAATTTTAGGCTAGAGGCTAGGCTCAGCTCGAGGTCGAGTTCAAAATTTATAAATCAAGCTCGGCTCAAACATAGGTAGGTTCAGGTTCGGATAGATTCGATGCCACCCCTATTCTTGAGGTAGCTCGTAGCTTATTGTATACCATGAAATTCCCATACTTTTATTGGCCACATGCCATCCTTACTACATGCTTTCTTATAAATAGGCTACCCTCTTTCATTCTCAGTCATAAATCCCCATATTCCTTATTGTTTCCACATGGTGATCCCTTTTTGCTTCCCTTAAAAGTCTTCGATTGTACATGCTTTTTTCATATTACCTCCTCACAACATAGTAAACTTGATCCAAAATCTATCATATGTATCTTCTTAGGATACTCTCGCATATAGAAGGGTTATACTTGTGTCTAGGGATGTAACTTTTTTTGAAGACTCTTCATACTACTCTGACAATGGTCCTCTAGGTCTCTCTTCTGTACTAGCTTCTCCTAAACCGGTTGTGCCCAGTGATACAGAAACTATTCAACCCCTTGACGCCTTGCCTGACACGACACCTATGGAGTTTGCGTATCCCATCGAGGTAAGTCCATCTTCTCCTATTCCTTTTGGACTACAATATGATACTCGACCAATTGCCTTAAAGAAAGTATATGTGAAGAATTCAAGACAAAGATCTTGGACTACTTAAATATTTTTTGGGTATTGAAGTACTATAGTCCAAACATGGGATTATACTATCTCAAAGAAAGTATGTCATTGATCTACAGGAGGAGATAGGAATGATGGGATGTAGACTAACAGAAACCCCTATGGATTCCAATACAAAAGTATCTGAAGGCACTGGAGAAGATGTGGGTATCAAAAAATATCAAAGACTTGTAGGGAAACGCATTTATCTCTATGTATCAAGGCCAGATATATCATATACGGTAAGTGTGGTGAGTCAATACATGCAAAAACCACAACTTACTCACTGGCAAGCACTAGAAAGAATATTGTGATATTTGAAAGGAGCTCTAGGAAGAGGGCTTCTCTATAAGAACCATGGTCACTTCAATATAGAAGGGTTCTCAGGTGAAGACTAGGTCGGATCCCCGAATGATAGAAAATCTACTTCGGGATACTGTACAATGGTTGGGGGAAACTTGGTTACATGGAGGAGCAAGAAGCAGAATGTAGTTGCAAGGTCTAGTGTAGAAGCATAATACAGGGTCATGTCACACACAATTAGTGAGCTTCTATGGATCAAATCCCTTCTCACTGAACTGGGATTCTATAAAGAAGACCCTATGAATCTACATTGCCATAATCAGGGGGGAAATACATATCACCTCAAATCTGGTCTTCCATGAGAAAACAAAGCCCATTGAGCTAGATTTCCATTTCATACGAGAAAAATTCCAAGCCGACATATTATCTATTAAACATATCTCCTCACAAGGGCAACTTAAGGACATTCTCACCCAATCATGCACTCATTAGATCTTGTCCACCATTTTTAGCAACCTGAACATTTACGATGTTTTCTCACCCCCAAGTTGAGGGAAAATTTACAAGGTGGGACCCACCATGATCACATGAGGTGGCATGATGAGTCATCAGACTAGTTGGAATCCTTATCACATGATTTGGAAGATTTGGCAATCGTCCTTGAATAATTGAATCGATTTATCTTCCCTTGATTTGTGTAGATTTGGATAATCATGCTTGATGTAATTAGAGATATTAGGGATGTTATCTTATCTCTTAATATGTAATTGAAATAGTATAAATAGGAGTCTTGGTTGAAGGGTTCAATCAAGCTCTCCACTTCTCAACTCGTCAAGAATCTCTCTCTAGCCTAAACTCTTTTTCTCTCTTTTCTCTACTCTCCTCTCTACCCGAGCTCTCTCTCTCATCTTGCTCAAGGTTTCAATCATGGGGTCCTAAATTCAATAGTTTGTCTTCTTCATGTTGTCAATTTCGTACCTCTATCTCTACCATAGTCCTATCAGGAGGCTCTGAGGCATCCGGGATGGAAGGCGGCAAAGGAAGAAGAAATGCAAGCACTATGTGAGAATCTAACATGGGCTCTAGTTCCTCTTCCTTCAGGCAAGAAACCCATATGCTTTAAGTGGCTATATACAGTTAAACAAAATCCAGATGGATCAGTTGCTGGCCTTAAGGCACGCCTTGTTGCCAAAGGCTATACTCAATGCTATGGGATAGATTATGAATAAACATTCTCTCCAATGGCTAAATTGAACTCGGGACATATATTATTATCCCTTGTTGCTAATTCTTCCTGGGTGTTTTATCAACTTGATGTGAAAAACGTTTTCCTCAATGGTGATATTAAGAAGAAATTTATATGCAACAACCACATGGATTTGTGGTTGAGGGGGAGTCGGTATGTCAATTGAGGAAATCTCTATATGGTCTAAAGTAATTTCCTCATGCATGGTTTGATAAATTTATCCAAGCACTGATATGGGTTGGATTTCACCGATGTTCAGTAGATTACTCCATGTTTATTAAAGACACTTTCAAAGGGAAAGTACTTCTGGCAGTCTATGTTGATGTTATTGTCCTAACCGGCAGTGATTTTGATGGCATTTAGAAAACCAAAGAGAAGATATTTGAAGAGTTTAGGACAAAAGATCTTGAACTAATTAAATACTTTCTGGGTATTGAGGTGTTACAATTCGAGCATGGTATTATACTATCTCATAGGAAGCATGTCCTTGATCTACTAGAGGAGACGTGAATGATGGGGTGTAAACTAGCAGATACCCCAATGGATTCAAATACTAAATTATCTACATGCTTTTGAGAAGATGTGATATCGAAAAATATTAGAGACTTGTGGGGAAACTTATTTATCTTTGTATAACAAGACTGAATATCTCATATGCAGTAGGGGTGGTAAGTTAATACATGCACAAGCCATAACTAACTCGTTGACAAACATTGGAAAGAATATTGCAATATTTGAAAGGAGCTCCAAGAAGAGGGCTTCTCTATAAGAACCATGGTCACTTCAACATAGAATGGTTCTCGGATGCAAATTGGGTCGGATCCCTGGATGATAGAAAGTCTACTTCAAGGTACTATACAATGGTTGGAAGAAACTTGTTTACATGGAGATGCAAGAAGAAAAATGTGATTGCAAGGTCTAGTGCAGAAGCAGAATACAGGACCATGGCACACGCCGTTAGTGAGCTTCTATGGATTAGGTCTCTTCTCACTGAACTGGGATTCTATAAAGCAACCTCTATGGATCTATATCACGATAATCAAGTAGAAATTCATATCACTTCAAATCGAGTTTTTCATGAAAGAAAAAAACACATTGAGGTGGATTACCACTTTATAAGAGAAAAATTTCAAGCCAACATATTATCCCTCAGACATATCTCCTCATAAGGAAAAGTTGCAGACATCCTCATGAAGCTAGTCACTCACAAAATCATGTCCACCATTTGCAGCAACTTAGCACTAGTTCACTATGCACCACCAAGTATCACTAATAAATGACAAAGCATATGGATGTAAATACTTGAATTTGACATGTTATCCCCTAATTTCAATACTTAGTAAAGTCATTTCAAATGCCCCAATAAACCAACATACAAGCATGTATTGTAAAATTTTGAAAATAGAAGAGGTCACAAAATTAATTTCAAATGTGTATCAATTACATAACTACTCAAAATGCAATGGCTAAATCAAATATGATTTTAAATTTTTTTAGCACATGTTCAAAAAATTGAAATCAAAGTATTCAAAGAATATTTAAATGAACAAGCACGAAAATATTTAGCTCAATGAAGAAAATATTGAGGCCACCTCTTCTTCAATAATAATGTCTCATCCTAAGAGACATAATAGCAATAGCTGTAATGTAACATGCCCATCTTCCAACACATATAACACGAACCAAAATAATAAACCTTGTAGAAGGACTCATGAAATAATCATAATCCGATATAAATATTTGTTTAGATGCATAAGTTTCATCTTTTGTGCTCCCCCTTTCTTGAATATTTTGGTCACATAAAACTTATCCACAATATATTGAATAAAATACCTATTTATTGTACTTCTTCTGCTTCTCCTCCTCAAGCTGGGAGGTGATGGCAGTGATCCCAGCTTGAACCAAATATCATAGATGCAACAATAAGCCAAAATAACATAGATGTAGTAAATAAGCCCTCAAAACAGGGAGAAGTGAGATATTTTCTCGATTTATCAACTCAAAAAGTGACGCAAAACAATGGGCTTAAATTCAGATTTTCAGTGCAATAGAATAGTAGCACAAGCTTTGATTCTTCCAATGCGAATATATCTTTAAATATAGATCAGATTCACATGAAATTTTCTTCATCTAAAACTAGACTTAAATACCCTTTATCCAATTATAACTTCTCCTCATAGAATAAAATTATCAGAAGATAAATAATCTGATAGATTTCGGTCTCTATCATCTGGCCGAACTAAGTATTGTTTCTCCCTTTCTTTCCAGAATGACCATTGACTCTTCCAAGATCGATATCTCCTTATAAAAATATTATACCGAGAATTGGTCAAATAGGTAAGAAAATAGACTTACATATCTTTCTTTTTATATATAATTCTCCTTATAAAGTTTCTTTCTTGATAGCAAAAAATACCTCAGAAGTTGAAGCTTTATGCTGCTGCTCAAACCTCTATTTCAATCTGACCTTTGTTACTTCCAATATCGATTTATCTTTGTAGATAACTCAGATAAAAAATTGGTTGAATAGTTAAAAGAATATACTTATAGATATTTCTTTTTATATATATATTTCTCCATATAAAGTCTAGTTCTTGATAGCATAAAATACCTCGGAATCTGAACCTTTTTTTCAATCTGACCTTTGCTCATTCAAATATAGATATCTCTCTGTAGATAACTCCGATTGGAAAAAATAATTTTTCCTTGGAAAGTAGACTACAATATCTTTCCGTCAATATATAATTTGAAATATAAAATCTCATTATAGAGGTAAAAAAATGCAAAACAAACTACAGGTGTAGGTATTGAAAAAAAAACTACGAACCTAGACTTGGGGTTTAGGGTTTAGAGAAAAGGATCTCATTATCTATGTGAGTTGACCAAGTCAACTCATAGAACCTGCACTGATACCATGTTGAATTTATAGAAAAGAGAAATATTTCATTGACTTCATTAACTTATTATAATCAGAGTACATGAACCTCCATTTATAATAGAGGAAGGTAGTAGAGTCCAATTACAATTAAACTACCTTTGTCCCAATTACACCCAAACTCTAACACTGAAAGATAAGTCCTAGCATAATTAAATAACTCAATATAGATAAAAGACAAACATAACTAAAACTAAAACTCTTCTAGGATGTAACCATATGATAAAGATGCCTTTGATAATCCTTGATTTTCCAACTAATGTGATAAGGATGTCAGCTTGTGGTAATCATGGTGGGTCCTACTTCTTATGTGCTTGGGCCCAACTTGTGGGCCTTCCTTGGTCGTGTGGGCTTGTGCCCTATCTTCCAACAATTGTGATGTGAGATCAAAGAAAGAAGGAAAGATACCCAAGTTTCTAAAATATTGATTGGAAAAAATAGGAAACTTAATCAACATTAGCAACTCAAAAAGTGAAGCAAAAAATCTGACTTAAAATTTTTCATCCAATAGCAAACAAGTATGGCATTTGATTCTTCCAATGTGGATATCTCTCTCTAAAAAAATCAGATTAAGAAGTGGTTTATTGAGACAGAAAGTAGATTCACATAGATTTCATTTGAGATATAATTCTTAATATAAATTCTCAATCATGTTGGTTAAAACCATTCAAAAAGTTGAGGCTTTCTTTTGCTACATGAAACATTTTCTATGCTTGACCTTTGCTAATTTAGATGTCTATTTCTCTTTCTAGAAAAATATGATTCCAAAAATTCTTTTTGAGTTTTAAACTTGACTCAAATATCTTTCCAACGGTATATTTACTATATCAAAATGTATGGTAAGAGAGGTTAGAATACCAAAAAAAACTAGAACTAGGAAAGAAACTAAAGGGAATGAGAAAAT
This sequence comes from Aristolochia californica, assembly GCF_029961685.1. Classification (NCBI taxonomy): domain Eukaryota; kingdom Viridiplantae; phylum Streptophyta; class Magnoliopsida; order Piperales; family Aristolochiaceae; genus Aristolochia; species Aristolochia californica. The sequence goes on along the minus strand of NW_027181992.1, from coordinate 16,485,210 downwards.
CCTCTTTTTTATTCTTTTTTTACTAGTCATGTCACCCCTACACATGTAGGTGTTAACAGGTTTGACTTCATTTCACCTTCAAAATTTTTTGTTTCTTGATGTTGTTTATCTTTTTCTATGACAAGGGGTTGACTCTTTCCATAAGGTCGACTTGTTTTCTTCCCATTTCACCATATGCTTGATTTTGTTTTATCTTTCCATTTCATAGATATCTTTGCTACTAATGAGTTTAACTTCTATCCATAGGCTCGAGTCCTTTGACTTGGCTCTTCAATTTTTTAATTCTCTAGCTGAAGTAGTTGAGTTTTTCCTATATAGTCATTTCCTTTTTCCCATTTTACTATTCTTGCCTTTTTTGGCTGGCTGTTTGGAAAATGATTCTTCCTTTATCTTGTTTGGTCAAATGGTGCTCCTGAGATGATTGGATGGTATCTTTTCTTGCTTGATCTTTTGGTTGCCGTTTTGTATAGACCGATGGGATAGACCATGGCTGGTCGAACGAATAAACTACTTGAAAAGTTCCTTTGAGGGTTTTTTTACTACACAATATAATGCACATTTTTAATAACTTGAGTGTTTGTTATCACCAAAATTATTTTAATATGAATTTTGAGACCAATAGACATATGTTCTAAGACATCTCAAATTGTGCCACAAGGGTGTACAGGGAGTGCAGTAATTACAGTATGGGTCACTATGAAGCTATTGGACTAGGAGAAGAAGCCTTTCTCTTCTTCTGTGGAGAAAGTGAATGAAACTATAGAGAGCACAACAGATGAGTATGTGCAGTCAGCCATAGACTGGTTGGAGGTTAACAAAGGCTTGCCAACAAATTGTAATGGCAATTTCTACGTCTCAGCTTGGTTCTGGCTAATACTTTATGAGCTGGATTTGGTTATGGAGAGCCCATATACTGAGGCCTGGTGGTAAGTGATGAGTTTGCACTACTGCTATCCAAAGGGAAGAACATAGAATTATGGGGAGGCATAGAAGTGTGGATTATGCTATAGAAGAAGTAGATGAAGAAATTCATCAACTCATGTGTTTGAGAAGAAGAAGAAGCTGGGGAGATTCATCAGACCACCTAATTGATATATGTTCTCATAGAATTGCCATAGTTATCTGATAATCTCCTCCACAGTTGTGATTTGTCGCTGTTTAGAAAGAAAAATAATCAGTATTACTGATTTTATACAGGTTTTTTTTTCCTGTTTTTTGGGTTGGTGAAAACTCTAGCATCAATCAAGCCACGGGGAATAGAAGCTCTCTAAAAAATAATGAGCAAACAAGAAAAAAAAAATTAAAACTTGCTGTCACATGTGCTCACTTGTAAATAAGTATATCAGAAGATGCCAGAAATCTTCCAGAGCAGAATGCTAAGAAGAAGTTGTTTAGAAGAGGAATTAATTACTTGGTCTACATTGTAACCTTTTGTTTGATCAAATGGAATAAGAAGAATAAATTATCAAATAATTATATGAAAGATGTAAAAAAAAAAATATTTTGAGCATTGAGTTGATTTGTCTTCTTTTATCCATTGTAAAGTCAGTCAAATTTCAAGTGCAATAAATAATGGAATGTCCGGAATCAAGCCTCGCAAGGCACTAGATAATGCACCCTATAGTCCTATGAGAGCTATGTCAGGCCCAGCCCTTCTCATGAAGCTAGCATGAGTCTCTTTCTCTCTTTTCATTAAAATGGGTGATGGAAGACCAGCCACCATGAGTCTCTTTCTCTCTTTTCCTCGTATGGTAAAAGCCTACAATGAGTAGATATCAGTTGGAAGTACCCTTTGGAAGCTCCTAAAGGCAAGGGAATGCTCTATAAGCTCCTTGACTGTACGATTTCTCTGGAGGCAAAGAGAACGGCAGTGGATAATCTGAACATGAAGCTAACTATCAAAGGCTGAGCAAAATATTTATTCATTTTTCCACTTCACTTTTGACAGACGGGAGTCAGCAACATGTTATTCAATATCAATTTTGATAATTTGAGGCTTAAGCTTAATTTTGATCAATACCAAGGCTTAATTAAAGTCTTAAAAAGGCACTTTGAGCTGCATTTAGATTTTCTTGTATCTACTTTTATTTTCCTGCTTTTACCATTTAATCCTATTCGAAGAGCTCTTCTGTGATGACGGCTCTTTCATAAACTCTCAGACATGGAAAGACGCCACTATTTACGTTCACTTGCGTGCTCTATATTTGTTAGCAGCCTTCATTTTTTTCAGGAAAAAAGCTTCGTACTGGAAAGGAGCAAAGTTATTACAAGAATAGGGGACGAAAAAAAACTAGCTAGAATGGCGACGAAGAGAATAGCTCTCTCCTAAAATCAACGGGGAGGGCAGGAATGAAGGAATTCCTTCGTTTTCCCAGGAAGCCGACGGAGGCCGTCAAAGGAACCAAGAGAAAGAGATGCTACATTGCTATAATGGGTAAAACCTGCTTTGCGTAGGATCGCATAGATGCTGCCGGAAGCGATATAATAACTAAAGAAAAGCAGAGAGACGAGAAAAGCAGATGGAAGAGTTTCCAGTAATGGTGGGTCTTGGGTCATGTGTCGGCTGTTAGTTTAAGCTAAACAAATCTTAGGTTGAATCCTCAAAAGACTTCAATTTGTACGGTTCTCTTCTCGGCTTTCGCGTCACTATACCTGGCTTTGAGCCCCTGACATCTGTCCACTTTCTTCGATACCTTTACAAAACCCTGGTTCAGGATTCCGGGCGGGAATTTCCTCCTCGCCTCCTATGCTGTACTTGTCACGTTATTGGTGGTTTGCACGTTTCCCACCAACCAATGCTGGAAACCCAACACAACTCAGACACTGCCACCATTAGGGCGAGTCTAAGGCTGTAAATTAAATAAAATTAATCTAATTCTGATAATTTAACCCAGACTTTAATAACATCAAGTTTCTAAGTAAGTCACGATACCATACTTTCGTAAGACTTTACTTGTTGCAAGTTTCTTTGCTTTCCCTAACCTAAAGCCATCTTCTTGGTCTAAACTGGTTTTAACCAATGATAAGGATTGCTCTCCACCAATTCTAAGGGGGGCAGAAACAAAAATCATCTCTCCGTGTAAATAGGTTATATTCTTACCCCTTGTGTTTGGGAGGAGCAACCAAGCTAGTCAAAGTATCCCTTATAAGTGGTGTCTTGGTATTTTGTTGATTATCATAACACTTAAATGCCAAAGGAATAGTTAAATTAGTATGAGTTAAAACAATAAAACTAAGAATTACCATATGATATGCATTATGTATCATATCGGCAAATTCGAAATCGGAGATGTCTTAAACAATATGATTCCCACCAAACAATATGATATGGAATTTGTAATGAATTGTGTTCTCCCTCTTTCCAAATGAAGAACAAGCTTTTCCAGGCAGAAAATGATCAAGAAGTCTAAAAAATTAACTGATTGATTAAGAGAAAATTAGAGTCACTGCCATAGTAGCAATCTCAAAAACTTTACTTAAAAATATTTCGTATCTTAATACTGACAACCGTCCTCCATGGAGTTGAGAAAAGCTCTCTAAAATAGTGAACGCTATCATGATCTCTCTAGTACCAGCTGCTTCTTCAATGTCTCATAAGTTTGTTAATTTCACACAATTTATTGAATTGAGTCTCTAATTGTGTTGATTTTAAAAATACCCTTCTACCTTTTATGAACTATAAAATAATTGTGTCTTTGGCAGTTCAATCACTTTTTGATCAAATGATTTAGAAAAACATCATTTTTTGCTTGCAGAGAGGAGCTTGTAAAAAGGGTAGCAGGAATGTTTTTGAGTAAACGAACCGATCTACGACAAGTATGATTGCTCAAATTAGAAATCACTTTCACCAACTACAATTGGGAGGGTTCATTTTTTGTATGTATAAAACTTAATGACCTCTAATAACTTGACTTTCATCCGCTTCTAGTAAACATTCTTTTATTTTCCTATGCATCCATAGTTGATGTTGGTTTTAGCTTTTTAAAATTTTAATATACTTAAAAACTATTTTATAGGATAGTCTAATGAGTAGCAATCTTGTAAAAGACTTAGAGAGACCTTAAATCCAGCTTCTAGACTTGGGTGTCTGTGTGTCTGTATCTTTATAGTTGAGCTTTCTTGGAGAACAGAAATGTATTTCTAGTAGCATTAATTCTTCTCCAAAAAATTCATATATTACAATAATGGCATGTCATTGGAAATCAATTTTTTTTGTGAAATTAAAATACTAAGGAGACTCCACAGTCCAAATCTTGTCACACTTCAGTTGGGAGTTGGGATTGACTGAAAGAGCGGGTTTAATGGTTAAATCATGTTGAGCTAGCTACAGGAAGATAGATGTTGTCGTATTCACAGCCATTCGTAGATTTTGGAGCAAGCGTCTCTCTTCCCTTTGTTTAAAAAATGGTCTAGGAATATGTGGTTCCGGGGATTCCGACCAATTTTAGGTATTTCAAAACCTAACAAATCTCTCTCTTTCACGCTTTAACTAGCTCTTACACAATTACATGAACTCAAAAGTCTTCTCCCCCAATTGTTGGGTTCCATCTTCTTCCTTCCCTGAAGCATTTCCGCATCAATCTGCGATGCCACTTCCGAACTAACCGTAACCCCCCCGGAACCACAGGACACTTCCCTTTAGTCGTTTCAGGTGGCTTTTCTGAACTTGTATTGTCACAACTTCACATGCACACGTGTATGAATCTACTGTTAGTTTAATCTCATAGTCACGGTTGGTGTTGCTTCTACTGTTTGATACAGAGATGGGAACAGTTTCCAGTTTTCGCTTTCGGTAGTTTTCTTGCTTATACTGGGAAAGAAATTCACTTGGAAAGGAAAAGGCTATAAACAAGTACTTAATAGTGGTGGGCTCAGTGCATCTCCCAAAGTGCATTTCTTGGGTGTACTTGCACTTGCAATCCCCTCGGGGTGACCTAACATGCGGGCGAGGCCAGCAATGGCGGATCTGCTGATTTGCTGTAGATGGGTCCCGTTTTCCAAAAAGGAAACAGTAACACGGTAGGCCATTCGCAAATTCCGATCGACGGATTACCACTTCTGAGTCATGCCCTAGTTGCAGCTGTTCACTAATTACCCTCTTAAGTCTTTAACTCCCTTCTTGCCTTTTTTCTTTGTTTTTTATTGTTATTATTACTACTACTATTATAATTAGTATTTTGGCCCTTTCTTCCTCGAAATTGTCCCACAAGCGGGAGTTGTAGCTCTCTCTCGGAAGATATAAGTAGGAAGGGAGCTGAAAGAAGAGGGGAAACGAGGAGAATCAATCAATCGAAATAAAATTTCTTTCTGGAGATGGTTGACAATATTGTTGGACGCAGCAACAGCAGTTCGCCGGATTCCTACTCGGAGAACAACCGCAACAACGCTGTGGGTGCCGTTTCGGGGGAGGCGGGCTGGATCAAGGAGCAGGACCGGCTGCTGCCTATCGCCAACGTAGGCCGGCTCATGAAGCAGATCCTGCCGCCGAACGCCAAGATCTCCAAAGAGGCCAAGGAGACCATGCAAGAGTGCGTGTCTGAGTTCATTGCTTTTGTCACTGGCGAGGCGTCCAACAAGTGTCACAAGGAGAAGCGCAAGACCGTCAATGGAGACGACATCTGTTGGGCCCTCGGCATCTTCGGGTTCGATGACTATGTGGAGCCGTTAAAGAGGTATTTGAGCAAGTACAGGGAATTGGAGGGAGACAAAGCAAACCACAGTAAGGCTACTAACTCTCAGAATCCAGTCAGGTTCAATCTCATGGACAGGAATAACGATAACACCTGACTCCAAGGCCCTTTCTCTTTCTTCAATGGAGTGTTGTAATAATCTCTAATTCTTGATTCTGGTCTATCAGTCTACACTGATGGAAAGAGAAGCTGCAAAGGCTGCTGTAGCATGAAACCTAAAAAGGGTCCGATTTCTTTCTTCCTTCTGTTTCCTGTGTTTCTTTTGGGTTTTCCTCTCATTCGACAGGACTAGAACCAAAACGGTTTTGATTTGTTTCTTTTCCCGTACTGCCTAAGGGTTCATGAGGTTTGAATCACTTAAATGAATTATCTTTTTTATTAGCAAAATGTGACCTTTATAATTAATATTACCTTCATGTTCTTTCTTCTTGAAAAAACAGTCCGTTTGTACCGAATGACTTGTTTCAAATATCAATACTTTCACTAAATTTTAAGACAAGGAGACGGCTAATAATTACAGGAAATTTGCCAAGCCATCAATCTATCAAGAACTTCAGATGATCTGTGGTATTTCGTTTTTGATGCAAACTGAAAGTACTACAGGATGCTGACCTCTAGGTTTCTATGTCAGTGATTACTCCCATTCAGAAATTTGGAATATAACGCTTAGTTTATCATTCCAATTTGGACTTCACCGAATGCTTGGCTTTCTTATCCAGCCTGAACAAGTTGGATTGGTTCATGAGTCAAATTCCTTGTTAGATTTTACTTTTGTTACTTTGGATATGCTTCGGAGTTTCACTTTCTAGTCTTTTTGCCTTAGTGTGTTTGTCCGGACGCTTCCAATATCATTGGAGAGTATCAGACCATTGCCTTATGTCTGTTGTCAATTCTGGGAAATGTTGAGGATTTGTGAAACACCGGATTCTGCATGAACCGAAGAAAAAAGAGAAAGCAGAAAGTAGACAATGAGTTCATATGAAGAAGAAAGATAAGTAAAACTAGACAGAATAAAAAAATTATACCAGAAGCCAAAAACCATTTAGAGGATGGTGAAAAAAAACTACTATGCAAATGTGAGCAGTATTTTGATTTGGAGACTGCAATGAAATTGCCCTGGATCTCCTTCAATTTGACCCCTCATGTCAATCAATCTCTCGATTGACATTGAATTGATAATTGATAATTTTAATTTTAATCGCCTTTTTTGCTCTCATATCTTTCTTCAATCATAAGTTCTTCAACATGGAGTTTCCTTTTGACCATCCCATTTTGACTAAACTCCAACTCATGTGTAAATCACCTGTAATATCTTAACCAAGCCAAACTTCTGACTAACAGTGAACCCAAATTCCACAGTTGGAAATATTCTATATATTGGTTACTCACAAACAAGCTGAACCCATCTGGTCTCAGTACCACTTTGTTAGGACTATTAGACTACAAAGGCACATATCTCAAACTTATAAAACCCATTGCAAAACTAAGAGTTAGCTGTTCCACACCTTAAGACCCATCATGTTCATCAGCCAAATCTTCTCCTCCACCTTTGCTCACATTCCATTGTTGAAAGACACTTTTGTCTTCAATTATAACAATTTTATCTATTCCATTTCAGAGTTCCAATCATCAAAACTTACCAAAAAAAAAAAAAAAAAAAAAACAAGCGAAGATGTGAGAACAAGCATGAAATAGTGTTAGTCGATGGCGGCATAGAGGACAACACAAAATTCTACAAACCCTAGAATGAGGGACCACACTTTGAGGGCCTCAAAACAATGGCTGCATCAGTCATTGTGAAAGACTCCATCAAATCTCGAGCAAGTAATCATTAGTATATTCAAAGTCAGTGTCCTCCGACCAAAACTATGGATGACTTGGAAAATGAATGAGAAGATGAAGAAAAAGAACCGGGTTCTGTCTCTGATCGCCTGATACCATTTGGTTTCTCTTCAAGTAAAATATTACTCGTCTTGGGGGACCACTTAATGTACAGCACAGAATTTTTGGTATAGCCTGTTAGTCAAGGAAGCAGCTCTGTTAATCCAGCACCCTAGACCTCATGGGACAATTAGTATCAAAATCAATCAGCACTGCTACTTGGTGTTTCAGTTTCTGTCTGCATTGTTTATAGGTAATCTTGAGTGATTTAAACTAATAAATGGCGTGGCGTAGCCGTCGGCATTTCCTCTGTCCCGTTACCCCTACCCTTCATGACATGTGATACTCGACATAACCGACATCCATCATACCTCTACAGCCTGTTATGGCCTACACTTTTTGATCCTTCTGTGTTGTGAGATGATATGCAGATAAGCTGCAATTTATATAGGAGACTAAAACAAGACCTCCGTGGACTGTGTGATTTATGTTTTGTTTTCAACTGAGTTCAACTCCTATAAATTATGTTCTAGAGTTAAGAAAAGGAAACAAGCATGTAGTTTAGAACATAAGTTTCTTTGGTAGGTGGATTACAGTAAAACAGTTCATTTGATTTCTCTGTCAGTTTGGTCTTGTTCTTGCCTACTTGCTCAATATTATGCATGGTAAAATATACAGAAAGCTGCCCGCCAGTGAGTGATTTTGAAGAAGCTAACGAAGAGCATCTTTAGGTAAGATGCCAAGTTAGAGAATTTAGAACAAACCTCCAAAACACATGAGGAAACCAGTGAAGAAACCTATTGCAAAAATCTCCACCACCTTTCAGTGATTAACAGTTCAAATTGCTGAAATGTAATTAAAGTGTTAAAGGCATCTGTTTACCTTCTTTATCCTCCTCTTCTTTAGCCATGGAAGCCCTCAAAGAGTAATTCCTTAGTTTCTTAATCCACCAAATTCAATTGTATAGTCCTCCAGGCATGTCGTCTTTCACTGACGATGCCGACATGTCGTTCCTCAAATTCCTTTGAAAATTAGGATTAACTCGCCAGTTATCTACAGCATAATTATGTGGCGTTTAGAGAGATTAGAGGACTAATTTATTGACATGCAAATTAGGCATGCTTTATTTAGCAACCTTGATAGAATTTCAGGATGAAGATTGATGCAGCTATCTATTTATAGTACATAGAATATTTTCTTTGATAAAAAAAAAAAAAGGCCCAGATTCAAATCAAACCATAAAAAGAGTTGCATAATTCATAAAAATTGGAAGCTTTAATCTAGCGTCAGTTATTTCTCTTCTATTGAGTTCAGATAATGTAAAAGGCTTGCAAATTCCTCCTTGAGGGATTCTAACTAAAACAGATTAGGCCCTTTGAGAACTAATGCTGAATGGCATCTCCAGAAAAAGATTGCGAGAATCCTTGAATCTATTAAGAGTCACAGTGGCCATATGACTTTTACATAACCACCACTCGTCATAGGTTAAAATTCAATTTATATTTCATACTCGTGTTTCCAACTTTCAGAATTCACAACGTTGAAGAGAATATTTTCATGGAGAAAATCTTGCTTGAGAGAGTAAAAGAATCATATTCTCTTTAACAAATTTATTTGCAATCTTTTTGACTTTATCCTTGAACTGTGCAACGTTGACTTGGAACCTTTATCCTTTTCAATGAGTTGGTGGAAATGATAAGATACTAAGGTATTGGAGAGGAGCAGATATCTACCACGTACTATGTTTAAGAAATCCTATACCCTTTCCCGAGTTTGGACCACCGTCGTGTAAAATAAAGCCATGCGTTTAAATTGGAGTCCACCGCAATCCACTCTATAGCCTTTTTAAGCTTTACAATGATTCCCTCACCAAATATGTTACCATTTTCAGTATGTCACAGCTAAGGGATATTAATAGGAACAGTGTATCTCCTCTGGTACAAAATAGGGAACCTTTGATTTCAGGAAAGTGGAGGCCTTGACCCGAGCCTAGTATTTTAGGTTGTAAGTACTTTCTTTCATTTATCTATGGTTTCAGTGGATATACTTTGGGTATATTTCTTATGGTAGAAATCTGAAGTACTTGATGTGTTCATAATTTTTTTATAATAAAATAAAGAATTAGTTTAATACTTCTATTCACATACTTCGTAATTGTTGAAGAGAATACATGAAAGCCTCTTACATGACTCTCATAATAAGAAGTTTTACATAGCCAAAATTATTATGGAATGAGTTCTCACTGAAGAGTTTCAATTTAAAGGTGTTTTAGTTATGTTAGTCTTCTATTTATGTTGAGTTATTTAATTATGTTAGGGCTTATCTTTAAATATTAGAATTTGGGTATAATTGTGCAAGGGTAGTTTAATTGTAATTAGACTCTGCTACTTTCCTCTATTACAAATAGGAGTTAATGTACTCTGATTACAGAAAAAAAGAAGTCAATGAAGTATTTCTATTTTCCATAAATTCAACATGATATCAGAGCAGGTTCTGTGAGTTGACTTGGTCAATCCACATAGTTAATGTGATCTTTTTGTGATCGATGATCTCTAGCAGTTTAGGTACATATCTATCTTTTTTTTTCCTCTTTTCAATCCCTATACCTGTTGTTTGCTTTGTTTTTTTACCTCTATACTGAGCTTTTAATATTGCATATTATATATTGACGGAATTTTATTCTGAGAATCTTCTTCTTCTCTATTTTGTTTACTGCTGCCTCGCGATTCTATTTTTGGGAGTTTCTTTTTCATCTCTGACGGAAGTTGTTGATCATAATCTCTCAGTTGTTGATTTATTTCTATATCGCATACTGAGATGGTTCTTCGTTGACCTTTCCATTACATCCCAAGCTTACTATTGTCAATATTTCTATTCTGAGTTGATTTGCCTAACATCTTCATCTGGTTTGGCATTTTATTATTCCGCCAAGAACAGTGTTTTCGCCGAGTTATTTTCTCTTACTGGCTGTCGACATCTTCTGAAGTAGCTCTCTGGTTCAGCCGGTTCTTCTGTTGTTATTTTGTTGTTGGCATCTTCCCGATTCTTGTTGTTGCTCGAACTCAATCTCAGCATCATTAACTATTGTTGCGTAGCTATCCATTCCGAGTTGGCGAAGATGGTAGACTAAGTTGGTTCTTCACTCTGCTCAAACATTGTTGCTGCTAATTTTTTCCTGAAGTCACATGGCTGTCTCTGTCGTGGTTGCCATTTTTGGAAGTTGCTCTTCTGTTCTATTCGATGTTGGGGAAAAAGACGACTATCAATTTAATTTTTCCTAAGTTAGGAAATATTAAACTAGCGTTGGTTCATCGTCGGCAATCCTCTTTATTCACTAATTGATTCCCATTGCCATTATCGGAGAAGACAATACTGTTCCGGTGTTTTAAATGTCTTCCAAGGCATCGACAGCAGGAGTTTGATCTTGCTGTTCTTTGGCTCGCTATTCGAAAACCAGAGCTCTACGGGGAAGAAGACACACTGTTGTTGTTGTTGTTGTTCTTGTTCTTGTTCCCGCTTTGTTGGTACTGGCTATCTTCGGAAATATGTTGGCTCCTCTGATTGATTTTCTAGTATCCCCGCCATCTTGTGCCGTTTCTAGACGTCATTGCTGTCCCGAGATCCATTCGGCGTTGTGGGGAAGAAGAACACTGTAGCAAAATTAAATGTTTCCTAGGTTAGGAAACTAGTTTTAATTGAGCGCTAGCCCAACCCAGACCAAATCTTGCCGGTCAACCCAGTGAATTGGGCTAACCGTCTAGCTTCTGTCGAGTAGCACAGGTCTATCGAGTCGCACCAGTTATGTTGAGTTAACTCGAACCAACTCAGACCGAGTGAACCTGGTCCGGGTCAACCCAACTTGTTCCACATATTTTTCTGCCTCAGTTATACAGGTCCGGGTCACAAGGTTTATACTTATTTTTTTCGTGACTTGGCTATATTGGTATGATATCTTACTCGGTTTGACTCGGTTCTCTATCTCTGGCTAGATTATTATCTTGGATTATTACTCTGTTCCAACATACTATTTGGTGCAACTTCCTTATTTACTGACGAACTCGTTGAAGACTATTTCATGTGTCCTTATTACTTTTAAGGACTTTCATTATTTACCTGTTATCTACTGTTATACAACTGCACATTTGGTACATGTTATTTGGGCATTGGCCCATTTCCCCTACTACTATTGTGTCTCTTTGATTGAGACATTATTTCTGAAGAAAAACTCCTCGGTTGCTTGCCTTGTGTTCATTATTTGCTAACCGTTGTCGGCATTGGTTCGTCTGATGCGGAACTTGAATTTCATAGAAAAATAAAGCACATGGTGGCCTCAACATCTTATCTTCCTCGTTACCCATTACCCTTTGGTAGTCTTTCTCCTACCATCCTTTATTTGACTCTCACTTACCCCTTTGGGCCAACCTCTTGTGCGTTTTCTTTGCTTTGTTTACCTTTATATATACATATATATATATATATATATATATATATATATACGGGTGTTTTAAGTCCATTGAGACTTTTTATCCGTGGGACTTTTATCGCCTTCTTGTGAATGATGGGCATTACCCACTTTAGTGATCGTTATCACTATATTTGTTTGAAATCCTTTGAGTTTGGTTTCGACTTATGTTTTATCACCCATTTCTACCCTTTGAGAGTTTGTACCTGGTGTCGTACTTATACTTGGACATCGTGACAGAGGAGCTTATTATTACATCTATGTTATTTGGTTTAAGTTGAGATCACAACCATTACCTCCCAGCTTGAGGGGGAGAAGTACAAGAAAGAGGTATTTTATTCCATATGTTGTGGTAGTTTTAATGTGACAAAAATATTCAAGAAAGGGGGAGAACAAAAGATGAAGCTTCTTGCTTCTAAGAAGAAATTTTTGTAGCAAAAAAAATTGAAGACCAAGAATCCTTTTCATTGCAAGTTGAAGTTATAAACTCTAGCTTGAGGGGGAGTGTTGAAGAGGATATATAAAAGCCGCTTACATGACTTTCATAATAAGAAGTCTTATAAAGCAAAAATTATGATGGAAGGAGCTCTCACAGAAGAGTTTCATTTTAAAGGTGTTTTAGTTATGTTAGTCTTCTATTTATGTTGATCTATTTAATTATGTTAGGACTTATCTTTAAGTGTTAGAGTTTGGGTGTAATTGGGACAAGAGTTGTTTAATTGTAATTGGACTCTACTACTTTCTTCTATTATAAATAGGCAATCGTGTACTATGATTACAAAAAAAATTCAATGAAGTATTTCTCTTTTCCATAAATTCAACAATAATGATATTGGTCTTGAGTTTATGAATACAAATTTTGACCTATTTTGACAAGTTCATGGTTTTTATACACTATTCTTTGTGTGTTTTTATGCCATAGTAAAATGGTTTTTGTTGGAAGATAGGCCCAAGCCCATATGATCAAGGAAGGCTCACATATCCAAGTGTGTTGGAAGATGGGCCCAAGCCCATAAGACCAAGGAAGGCTCACATATATCCAAGAGTGTTGGAAGATGGACCCAATCCCATAAGATATGGGACTTACCATGATCACATGAGGTGGCATAAAAACTCTTACACAATAAGAAATCTTAGAGAGCCAAAATTATTATGGAAGTAGGCCTCACAGAAGAGTTTCCATTTAAAGGTGTTTCAGTCATGTTAGTCTTCTATTTATATTGGGCTATTTAATTATGTTAGGACTTATCTTTAAGTGTTAGAGTTTGGGTGTAATTGGGACAAAGGTAGTTTAATTGTAATTGGACTCTACTACCTTCTTCTATTATAAATAGATGTTCATGTACTCTGATTATGATAAGTCAATGAAATATTTTTTTTTTCATAAATTCAACATGGTATCAAAGTAGGTTTTGTGAGTTGACTCGGTCAACCCACAAAGATAATGAGATCCTTTTCTGATCTATTATCTCTAACAGTTTAGGTTCATATTTATCTTTTTTAGTCCCTATACCCGTTATTTGCTTTACGATTTTCACCTCTATATTACTATTCTATTTTGGGTGTTTCTGGTTCATAACTGCCGACTGCGATGATCCCTCTTTGTCTCTGAAGCTGCACCACTCTAATTTCTCTGCTAGTTGGCATTGCTATCTCCAACATTACATATGGAAGGAAGAACGTATTTCCAGCAGCCTTCAATCTTGTCCAGTAAATTACCTTCAAGCTGGAAGATCGTATTTCTGGATTTTATTCTCGCTCTATTATTCCGGTACTGGTTCTTATTTCAGAAAGCTCTCTGTTGGAATTTTTATTTTTCTAAAAGGGCACTTCTGGATTGAATTATTTTCAGAAAGCCCTCTTTGTTCAGAAGCACAATTCTATTCCACTCTATTTTGCTAACGAGGAAAGACAACCCACTGTTGCCAATTTAAATTGTTTTCAGAGACATTGGACTTCACATGGTTCTCCGGTCTACTCGTAAATCACCAGCTCTGAGTTATCATCTCTGTTTTTCTATTGCCACTGGCATTTCCATATCAAGATACAGATCCCATGGGCTTCCAAAAGAATTTTATCTGGATTGATTTTTATTCGGATGAGTTTATTCTAGAAGTCTTATTGCTCTGCTCCATAAATTACTCTATCTTCTCGGTTGGAGCTTGATTAGCAAATCGTGATTGATTTTCATGAATTTTTTATGTCCGTCGCTATCTCTTCTATTTCTCGTCGCTATCTCTGGTTTTGTTTGGCACCATGGGGAGGAAGCACTATTACCGAATTAATATTTCATCCTAAGTTTGGAAGCACTGATTAAATCCGGGCCAAGCTAGTTCTGCCCAACCCGGACTGGGCCGAGTTAACCCAACAACCTGAGGCTACTTACTGGTTATGTTCATGTCGGGGTCAACTCGAACCAATCCAACTTGGCTCACTTAATTTTTTGCCTCGTTATATGGGTTAGGGTCCCAAGTTTTACATATATTTTTGCCTCAACTCAGCTATATTGATCTATTATTTGACTCGGCAACACTCAATACTTTTTCGGCTGGATTATTATTTTGAGATATTCACAACATATTCCTTGGTCAACATATTGCATCAAATTATTTCATGGGTCCTTTTAACAAGGATTTTTATTATTTTGACTTGTGTTATATGGGCATGGACTCATTTCTGTTGCAACTATTGTTTCTCTTTGGATGAGACATTATTATTGAAGAAGTGGTGGCCTCAGCATCCTATCTCCCTGTTTACCCATTACCTATTGGTTATTTGACAACCTTTCTCCTACCATCCTTTATTTGACTCTCATATACCTCTTTGGGCCAACCTTTTGTGTGTTGCTTCGGTTGGGAGTTTATGTCCATCATGGTTGGGTGTTTTAAGTCCATTGATATATATATATATATATCATCTTGTGAATGAATCATTTATCATGTATCACGTCTTTTATTGCCGTCTTGTGAATGAAAGGCATTTATCACCCATTTCTACTTGTGAGAGTCGGTGCCCGATGGAGGAGCTTATTACTATATATATTTTATCCCCCTTAATTGACATTTATTACTCCTACCACTTTAGAGTCGTTGTCTTATGGAGGGACACAGTGATGGAGGAGTTTTAATACACTTTTGAGCATTGCGTATAGATCCACTAACTACGAAAGAAAGGAGTGCCATTACCTGAGAATGAAAGGAGTGTGCCCTACATCCAATATAGTTTATGACTAGAGTATGGACCGATGTCATACGGCTTGGAGTTATTTTACTCTCACTTATCTTATGCTAGCTGGGCCTTGATAGATGCCAGATTCTGACATGAGAACTAGGTTAATTATAATAAAATAACCCTTATAATTGTGTTATAGGTGGTTATTTATCGATTTTCAAATGAAACGTGCATTTATTGAATTTGGCATTAATCACTGTCTATATTGCATATTTTTCTCTCCTGAATTATATTTCACTGCTTTTAGGGTTTATTTCTTCCTGAAATGATTTTTATGAATTCAATTATGGAATTTCAGGAGAATTTTGGTGGAGAAGGATATATTTACCAAAATGCCATTAGTGAAAGTGAGGTGATTTTTTTAGGGCAAATCGTATTGAAAAAGGGGAGGCCGTTGACCAAAACTGGGGGACCGTCGACCGAAATAGGGGAAGACTCGAGAGGATTTTGCAACTGTCGTTCGCTGCACCACCGTCGTCCACCGCCGTCCGGCAACCGAGAACAAACCCGAGGAGAGCTCGAGAGAGTCTCCGTCGCGGCGAATTCGACACTGCCAGTTTCTACTCGCTAGGCCAAGAGGTGACTCGAGAGGGCTCCTCCGGCACCGATTCCGCATTCTGACCATCCTCCGGCATCGATTACCCAATTCTGACCATTTTCGGAGCCATTTTGACTCCGACCGAGACTCGAGAGGGCCGGTCAGAAGACTTCGGCTCCATTCCGTCGTCTGCCGCACCACCTTCATCCGTGGGTTTCTATCCTTCATCGCCTGCGTCGTCTCTACATCCAGCCACTCGCTCTTGCAATCCCGTAGCCATCAATTTCTAGAAATTGCAGCCGTGAGGACGAGCCTTTTCTCCCAGAGCGAGAGGAAGGAGAAGGGAAGTAATCCGTCATTTTATAATTTAATTTTTCTATAGTTTGAACTTAGGTTTTGAATGTTTATTAAATTTGATTTGATAATTAATGTTTAACAAATATTTGTTTTTCGGATATTTGATTAAATTAGCTAGTTAGGGTAGGATTGTAATTTAGGTTGGATTTTGGTATTTTGATCTGATTTCTGTCTTTCACTCTGTGCGCCCGAGATGGGTTAGACGCAAGGATTGAGAAATCGGATCCGTGGTTACGTGGCGCTCGAGAGAGGCACGAATCACGATAAAATCTAGAGTTGATAATTTTAGCATCATCACAATAGGAAATTGATTCTCTGCATTCTATTGTAATCCGATCTCTGTCATTAACTCTAGGCACCAGAGAAGAGCTAGACGCAAGGATTGAGAATCCGGATTCGTGGTTACGTGGTGGTCGAGAGAGGCACAAATCACGATAAAATCCAGAGTTGACGTTTCCTATTGTGCAAGTAGTTAATTAGATTATTACTTGATAATTTAGGATATAATTAGTGTTTAGTTCAGATTAATTTATCATATTTGGTTAGGCTAGTTGACTGAAGAATACACAAAATTTAGTCCTCCCTTTGGATATGACCCTTGCTTCCCGCTAGATTACATGAACGATTCATACGCTTGCGAGGTATAAAAGCCGATGTAATTAAAATTCACATCAGGCCTCATGGAAGAGAGCACCAGCGTGGGGGGAGTATTGGAAATTATGGAGGACTGCCGATTTTACGAGAAGATCCTATACATCATTTTCAGCAAGCTAGGAGTTTATGATGTTCTCTCACCCCCCAGTTTGAGGGGGAGTGTTGGAAGATATGCCCAAGCCCACACGACCAATAAAGGCCCACAAATCCAAGCATGTTGGAAGATGATCCCAAACCCATAAGACCAAGGAAGGTCCATGTTGTGGTCCTGGGTTAAGTACCTATGTCTTCCGCTCTTAACAGGTCGGTCTTTTGGGTAGTATTGGCTAGGTGCTTAACATTTGGTATCAGAGCAAGTGCTACCCAAAAGACCGGCCTGTTAGGAGTGGAAGACATAGGTACTTAACCCAGGACCACAAAAATACACCCACCGTCATGAGCTGACGACCACGGCTGCATAACATAGTGACGAGGTCCGGGTCAGGCTCTTATACTCCCTTACGACATTGCATCCGGGCACTGGATCACCCGCGCCTGATGGGAATTGAACTCGCGACGTAGCCCCTGCTCTAATACCAAATGTTAAGCACCTAGCCAATAGTATCCAAAAAACCGGCCTGTTAGGAGAGGAAGACATAGGTACTTAACCCAGGACCACAACAGTCCACATATCCAAGAGTGTTGGAAGATGGGCCCAAACTCATAAGATATGGAACCCACCATGATCACGTGAGGCAGCATAAGAAGTCTTATAGAGCCAAAATTATTATAGAAGCAGGTCTCATAGAAGAGTTTTAGTTTAAAGATGTTTTAGTCATGTTAGTCTTCTATTTATATTGGGTTATTTAATTATACTAGGACTTATCTTTAAGTGTTAGAGTTTGGGTGTAATTGGGACAAAGGTAGTTTAATTATAATTGGACTCTACTACCTTCCACTATTATAAATAGAGGTTCATGTACTATGATTACAAAAAGTCAATGAAGTATTTCTCTTTTCCATAAATTCAACAGTTTTGCTAAACATAAACATCACCATCTACTAGAAGTGGCTCATACCATGCTTCTCCATATGCATGTGCCAAAATTGCATTGGGGTGAAACTGTCCTCATTGCTTGTTTCCTTATTAACAGAATACCTTCCTTAGTTATCAATGGTAAAATTCCTATACAGGTCCTATTACCATCGGTCAAATTATTTATGTTGTCTCCTTGTGTTTTAGGGTGTGTCTATTTTACACGTGTATTTGGTACCTCCAGGGAGAAATTGTACCCTTGGGCTTTTAAATGTATTTGTTTGGAATACTCATACACATAGAAAGGATATAAGTGGTACTGCTTGACAACTAAGAAAATGTTTATCTCTACAGACCTTATATTTTTTTAGGATACTCCTTTCTTTCCTTCATCATATGTAGATGTGTCTCCACCCATTTCTATTTCTGAGGTTATTGTCCCCACTCCTGTGGAAGAGATCCCCAGTCCAATTCATGATGCTACTACATAGAAGCCACGATAGGTACATCACAAATGAAAAGTGACTCAAGATAAAGTTGTTCCCACTCTCACATCGGACCAAGAAGCCTCTTTTTCTACTAATCCTGAGGTAAGTGATCTACACCTGCCCATTGCTCTTCCAAAAGATGTTAGAAAAGTTACTTGTTATCCTTTGGTTCACTTTATGTCTTTTGATTCTCTTTCTGATTGATATAAAGAGTTTGCTATATCCTTGTCCTCTTGTACTGTTGCTTTTTTTTTTTTTTTTTTGCAAGCTGCACTTTCCTCTCCTCAGTTGAAGATAACTATGGATTTTGATATGGAGGCCCTACTAGATAAGGGCACTTGACAGTTGTGTGACTTGCCCAACGATGCTTGTGGGTTTTAGATAGGTATACACTATCAAGTATAAGCCAAATGGACCTATTGAAAGGTACAAGGTTCAATTGGCAGCCAAAGGGCTATACACAAACATATGGGGTTGATTTGTATGAGACCTTTTTCACCTATTACATTTCTATCTTCGGTTTAGTTATTGATATTTGTTGTAGTCAACTAGGGGGTGGTCATTGTATCAATTTGATACTAAAAATGGTTTTTTGTATGACGACTTTGCTGAGGAAGTCTACATGGTTCAACCTCTTGGGTATGTTGCTCAGTTGGACACTAACAAATTATGTTGACTAAAGAAAGCAATATACGGTCTCAAACAAAGTCTGAAGCATAGGTTCAGACATTTAGTCAAGTAGTCATGTATATATGATTTGTCAAAAGCTATTATGACCATTCACTCTTTGTCATGTAAAGATTGTCTAGTATTGTCGTAATATTGGTATATGTACATGATATCATATTATCTGGCAGTGATGTACAAGGTATTGAGGGGGCAAAAACACATTTAGCAAAGAAATTTTAGACTAAAGATAGATGACAAAAGTTTGAGCTTGAGATTTGGCTTTGAGTTTGTTAAGCACCTAATCAATACTACCCAAAAGACCGTCCCGGTAGGTAGCGGAAAGCCAAACACTTAACTCCAGGACCATAACAATACTCCCACCGTTATGACCCGATGACCACAATGGTCCATTCTAGTGACCTGAACCACATTTTTGCGCTACACAGGTCTCTATGTCGCCCCGTCCGGGATTCAAAATAGTAGCAAATTGAGGTTCGTCAAATTGTTCAATCTAACAGTCTCACCATTATTTCTCCCATTGGCTACCCTCTCATTTTCAGAATTCACACCTGGTTGAAGAATTGCCACAAATAGTGGCCGAGCAACATACATGGGATCCAAAAAATTAAGCACAAGGTTTTCAAATTCACAATGAACGGATGCACTGGTGTTGTTCTCATCAACGGAAAAATAAATCACCCATAGAAATTTTTCTACCATTCTATCAAACACCGTCTCTGCGGACTTTATGAAATGTGCAAAAGTTTCAATCTCGTCCCTTGCAAACCCACCCAGATTTCTTTCAGGCATTACCTCAAACAGCTGCACTATTTTCCCTATCTTTCCAAAAGATTGAATGCAAATTTTAGGTCAGAAAGACTTACCACTACAATTGTGGAAATTGGGTTCCTGTTGTTCTACCGAAAGGTAGATTAAGAGTGAGAAGTGTCGTCCTAAAGCCAAAGCCCACTGGATTATTTTTCGACGGAGCCAATGGAACCTCACCTTTTTCCCTATCTTTCCAAAAGATTGAATGCAAATTTTAGGTCAGAAAGACTTACCACTACAATTGTGGAAATTGGGTTCCCGTTGTTCTACCGAAAGGTAGATTGAGAGTGAGAAGTGTCATCCTAAAGCCAAAGCCCACTGGATTATTTTTCGACGGAGCCAATGGAACCTCACCTTTTTCCAGTGGCGAACATCAGCCCTTTGGGGCTTTGCTGCTTGGAGATTTTTCATTTCCTGCTCCGAGAGGAATGTAGGTTGACATTTTTTTCGAGACAGAGGTAGCTTGGATTTTCGTCAGCACCTTTTCAGGGATACTTTTTTCTTCCCTGGAAGGTGTTGGTTGAGGTCGAACCCAAATCAGGCCTTATCGATGAGGGTTGTGTTGAATACCCCTCCAATTTTGGAATTTCTGACATCTGATTTCCATGCTCTAAATATTGGCTCTGGACTTCCTGCTCGGCGATTTTGAATTTTTCTGGCCCGTGGCCTTTCTTCCCATCCGAGACAGAGTCTACTCGAGCGATTTTAGGTCGTATGACCTTCTTTTATGTGGCAGCGAGTTTCTCTGATATGGTATCACAAGACTGACGTATCTCACGCATACCCTGATCCAACCCATCGATTGATTTCTGCATCTCTTGGATTATGGAGAGCATTTCCTCTAGGATTGACGAATCGATCATTGTGTTCCCGCTCTGATACCAAATGTTAAGCACCTAGCCAATACTACCCAAAAGACCGGCCTAGTAGGTACCGGAAAACCAAACACTTAACCCAAGGACCATAATAGAGTTTCACCAGTTCTTTGTGTAGACCTTGTCATTGTATCTCTTAAAGAAGTTGCATCTAAAATGCTTAATTTCAAATATTGGAACAAACAAGATTAAGTTTTTTTATCATCAAAATATAGATGGAGTTTGTAAAATATTTGGCCACACTATAGATCAGTGTTGTTATAGGGCATGCACTTACTGTGGACAATACGGCCATTATAACAAAATATGTTATAAAGCCAAAGAACAGTCAGAATTGACAAGGGTTAATCAAGCCTTTGTAAGATATACAAAAGACGACAATCTCACAAAATCAGCAGCACAGAAAAATATTACTGATGAAAAGTATGAGCTATTTCAGAAAATTAAGACAATGATGGGTTCTTCTCTTTGTTCCTCCGCAACTACTATTGCCAATACCGCTTCAGGTATGATATCTTCCTCATCTTCATCCTGGATAATTGACTCAAGAGCCTCCAAGCATCTTACAAGTAACAAAAATTTATTACATTCTCTATCTCCGAGTCTTTCACACAAGTTTGTTACCATAGCTGACGGTTCTCAAACCAAAGTCCAAGGGAAAGGTTCCACTTCTGTCACCCCATCACTTCCGCTCACTGATATTCTTTTCGTTCCTACTTTCCCTTTGAATCTATTATCTGTTAGTCAGCTGACAAAATATTTTAATTTCTCGGTTACCTTCTCACCCACTTCATGTGTCTTTCGGGATCTTATAACGAAGCAAGTGATTGGTGGAGGCCATGAACAAGGGGGGCTTTACTACTTGGACGTGCTGAAAATAAATATGGTTTCTACTACTAAAAATGAGACACGGTTATGGCACAATTGGTTGAGACATCCATCTGCACAGTCTCTTCATTATATGTCTCGGACCTCTTTTTCAATCTGACCTTTGCTGCTTCAAATATTGATTTCTCTTTGTAGATAACTCAGATATGTTGAATTTATGGAAAAGTGAAATACTTCATTGACATCAATAACTTGTTGTAATCAGAGTACATGAACCTCTATTTATAATAGAGGAAGGTAGTAGAGTCCAATTACAATAAAACTACCCTTGTCCCAATTACACCCAAACTCTAACACTTAAGGTAAGTCCTAACATAATTAGGTAACTCAATATTGATAAAAGACAAATATAACTTACACTAAAACTCTTCTTGGTCGTGACCCTAAGATAAAGATACTTTTGTGAGTCCTTCTTCATCTTCCAACTGATGTGATGAGGATGCCAACTCTTGGTAATCATTGTGGGTCCTACTTCTTATGGGCATGGGCCCATCTTGTGGGGCTTCCTTGGTCATGTGGGCCATCTTTTAATAATCTTACATATGTGGGCCTTCCATGGTCTTTTGGGCTTGATCTTATATTCCAACACTCCCCCTCAAGCTGGGGGTGAGAGAACAACATGAACTCCCAGCTTACTGCAAATGATGTATAAAATATTTTTGTATAAAATGGTACATCTTCCAATATGCCTTCATCTTCCAAAATTCCCCCTCATGCTGTTGCGTCCTTCCATGAGGCCCTGCGGCATTATAAGTGAGAGTAAAAATCACTCCTAGCTTGTAAGCCATACTCCAGTCTTAATGCTGGATGTAGGGCACACTCCACTGCTATCGGTAGTGTGTCTATCAGCATTGCTTTGAAGTGTCCACCACCGTGTCCCTCCACAGGACAATGACTCTCAAGTGGTAGGTGACATAAAAGCCATTACAAGGGGAGGCGTGGGGGGGATAATATAGATGTAATCATAAGTTCTGGGGGGGATAATATAGATGTAATCATAAGTTCCTCCTTCATGGACTTCCAACCAAAAATAATTTTCATATTTTTTTATGGGGATGAAGTTCCTCCGTCGTGGACTCCCAACTACAAATAATTTTCATCTTTTTTACGGGGATGAAGTTCCTCCGTCATGGACTTCCAACCACAAATAATTTTCATCTTTTTTATGAGGATGAAGTTCCTCCGTCATGGACTTCCAACCACAAATAATTTTCATCTTTTTTATGGGGATGAAGTTCTTCCGTCGTAGACTCCCAACCACAAATAATTTTCATCTTTTTTACAAGGATGAAGTAAATGATGACATGAGGCCACCTCTTATTAAATAATAATGTCCCCAAAGAAAAAAAATAGCTGCAGCTGAATATAACATGACCATCTTCCAACACATATAACATGAACCAAATAGTAAACTTTGTCAAAGAACCCATGAAATAATCCGATATAAAAATTTCTTCTTTGATGCACAAGCTTCATCTTTTGTGCTCCCCATTTCTTGAATATTTTGGTCACATAAACTTATCCACAACATAAGGAATAAAATACCTCTTTCTTGTTCTTGTTCTACTTCTCCCCCTCAAGTTGGGAGGTAATTGCAGTGATCCCAACTTGAACCAAATATCATAGATGTAACAACAATCCAAAATAAGAGAGATTTGTAAATAAGCCCTCAAACCAGGGAGAAGTGAGATATTTTCCTAATATATCAACTCACACAGTGATGCAAAACAATTGGCATAAATTCCAATTTTTCAATACAACAGGATATCAACATGACCTTTGTTTCTTCCAATTAGAATATATCTTTCAATATAGATCAGATTGACATGAAAATTTTTCCTTATGAAACTAGAATTAAATACCTTTCATCCAAGTATAACATATCTTCATAAAATATAATTATCAGAAGATAAATAATCTGATAGGTTTCTGTCTCTGTCATATGGCCGAACTAAGTTTTGTTTCTCCTATTTTTCTAGAATGACCATTGACTCTTCCAAGATAAATATCTCCTTATAAAAAATTCATACCGAGAATTTGTTGAATAGGTAAGAAAATAGACTTACATATATTTATTTTGATATATTTATTAATATAAAGTCTCTTTCTTGATAGCATAAAATATCTCGGAATTTGAGGCTTTCTACTGCCGCTCAAACCTCTTTTTAAATATGACCTTTGGTGCTTCAAATATCGATTTCTCTTTGTAGATAACTCAAATAAAAGATTGGTTGAATAGGTAAAAGAATAGACCTACATATATTTCTTTTTATTTACATCTCTCCATATAAAGTCTAGTTCTTGATAGCAAAACATACCTTGGAAGCTGAAACTTTCAGCTGCTGCTCGAACCACTTTTGCAATTTGACCTTTGCTGCTTCAAATATCAATTTCTTTTTGTACATAACTCAGATAAAAAATTGGTTGAATAGGTAAAAGGATAGAATTATAGATATTTAATTTGATATATATATATATATATATATATATATATATATTTATGCATATAAATTCTAGTTCTTGATATAAAAAAATACCTCGGAATCTGAAGATTGATGTTGCTGCTTGAACCTTTTAGCAATCTGACATTTGCTCATTCAAATATCGATAACTCTCTATATATAACTCCGATAGGAACAAATCATTCTTATTTGGAAATTAGACTCAAATATCATTCAGTCAATATATAATTGGAAATATTAAAAACTTTGTATGGAGGTAAAAAATGCAAAGGAAACTATAGGTGTAGGGACTAAAAAAATAACTACAAACCTAGAGCTAGGGTTTAGCGTTTAGAGAAAAGGATCACATTACCTCCGTGAGTTGACCAAGTCAACTCACAGAACCTGCTCTGATACCATGTTGAATTTATGGAAAACTAAAATACTTCATTGACATCAATAACTTGTTGTAATCAGAGTACATGAACCTCTATTTATAATAGAGGAAGGTAGTAGAGTCCAATTACAATAAAACTACATTTGTCCTAATTACATCCAAACTCTAACACTTAAGGTAATTCCTAACATAATTAGGTAACTCAATATTGATAAAAGATAAATATAACTTAAACTAAAACTCTTCTTGATCGTGACCCTAAAATAAAGATACTTTTGTGAGTCCTTCTTGATCTTCTAACTCATGTGATAAGGATGCCAGCTCTTGGTAATCATTGTGGGTCTTACTTCTTATGGGCTTGGGCCCATCTTATAATAATTTTAGATATGTGGGCCTTCCTTGGTCATGTGGGATTGAGCTTATCTTCCAACATATTTCATAGACATTAAGTGTGGTAAGACAATACATGCACAACTCACAACTTATTTATTGGGAAGCACTTGAAAGAATACTACGATATCTAAAAGGAGCTCTAGGAAATGGGCTTCTCTATAAAAACCATGGTCACTTCAACATCGAAGGATTCTCATATGCAGACTGGGCCGGATCCCTGGATGACAAAAAATCTACTTCGGGATTTGGTATGATGGTTGGAGGGAATTTGATTACATGGAAAAACAAAAAGTAAAATGTAGTAGCACAGTCTAGTGTAGAAGCAGAATACAGGGCCATGGCACACACTGTTAGTGAACTCATCCGAATAAGATCACTTCTCACTGAATTGGGTTTGAGTCTTCAACAAATTCTATTTTTCATGATGTTTTCTATTTGGGGGAGGTTGGTAATGGAACACAAATTTCTCTACATCACTGGGCGGTCTTTGCACCAACTTCTCAGCCCAATTCCAGCAACATTGTTGCTGCCAAGTTAGACCTCCAACATAGTTTGTTTTATATGATAAAAGATCATCCACAATGCCAATTGGCCAACAAGACTATTGTGCCATTTGCTTTGTTTTTTATTTTTTGTAGGGCCATAGCAGCAATGTATGCCCAGACAAGTGAAGGACCACTGGATGAACTTGGGCAGCCAGCAGTAATTAGGAATCAGCTCAATCCGTTTACTGAAGTTATCGGGGAAATGCTAAATTTTGCCAATGATGCAACCGTTGGGGCAGATCACACAAGGGTTGTTAATGTCGAAGCAGAAGTTGCCAGAATGGAGCAGGTGATAGTTCAACTTGTTGTTTCGATGCCTAACCGTATTGGGGTGTGCTACCGCAGGTGATGCTAGCTGTGTGGAAAATTTTTTTGCTTCTCGGATGGAATGCTCCAATTTTGTCATTCAGAGGGGTGACACATATACCGTGGATGCAACTTGAGAATAGGTGGCGACATTCGGCAAGCAGACACTACCTTCGAGCTTGAGGACAAGCTCTTTCTCCAAGGGTGGTGTACTGTTATGCACGCAATAACATTACTAAGCTATTTAGAGTCTAATTAATTATTTTTCTTTACTTTGCTTTATTTTATTTCAGTTAAAGAGTTATTAGGACATAGGGGTATTTTTTTAATAATTTATCTTGAACCTTGTATGGGTGAACCCTATTTAAGGAGTAAGAGTAATGAGAAAAAGGCAAGTATTGAATTAGAGTAAACAAGGGTTTTGAGTTCTCTTCAACGAGCTCAGGGGTGTGCGTTCTCCTCAACGACCTCAAATAACCTAGGGTTTTCAAGCTTCCCTTCGGCTTGATTTTTGTCTTTCTCTTCTTCCTCCCTACAAATCGTTGTGTTAGATCTGGGAATGTACCATTGGAGTTACAGCCCGAGAGGTTAGAGAGAAACATCTATAAGTGTGCGTTTTCTCTTGTAAACTATTTCATCTTCATAGTGGGTTACTGTAGCGGTCGAAGTCAGGATGTAGTCTCACCTTGAGGCGAACCTGCATAAATCTTGTGGTGCTTTTTTGTGCTTGTTTTTTTTCCCTTCTTCCGCATTTATTATTATTGCTCTCCATAGTTTGGAATTAGGGCGTCTAATTCCTAGCAACTTAGATGTGTGGCTTCCATGCCTAGGACTTGTGGGCTTGAGCCCATCTTCTAACAAAACTAAACCCTAAACCCTAAACCCTAAAACCCAAAACCCCCAAACCCTAAACCCTAATTCCATAAAGTACAAAACCCTAAACATAACTTCTATTAACCCTAACCCTAATTCCAAAAAGTAAACTAAACCCTAAAAACATTAAACCCTAAAATCTATAACCCCAAACTCTAAGCCCCTAAACCCTAATTTCTATTAACCCTACCTTAAGACAAAGAACCCTAAAAAAACCCTAAATACCCTTAACCATACTATGAATACCCTAAACCCTAACCCTAAACCAGAAAATATACCCTATAAAGATGAAATTGAACCCTAAATACCATAAACCCTAACCCTATATCCAAAAATTATGCAGTAACTAAACAATCAATACTCAAAAATTAAAATTAAATCAAATATAACAGTATATTAATTGAAAAAAATTAGGGTTAAGAGTTACCTTAGGAAATTTGAGGAAAATAGAAGCCGAATGGCAAAATTGAAGATGAATGGGGAAATCAAGGGAAATCGAAATGGAATCAAAGAAATCGACGCAGAAATGGGGGAAAATCAAAGGATATCAGAACCAAAATGGGGAAATCAAAGGAAATCGGGAGGATTTGTTGGGGACAAGAGAGTTGTGAAGAAGAAGAGAGAGGGAGGCCGAGAGGGAGAAGGGAGAGGGAGTCTGAGAGGGAGAGCGAGTGAGAGAGATTTGTTACAGGTGTTAAGCTAGAGGGTGTTCCTGTTTTTTCAGTCCTCTCCACTAGTGCCCAATTGAAGGACATAGATAGTGGTCTGTGGATTCATGACTTGGTTCATAGAAACAATATTCCAATGAGTAGAAATTTAATAGTGAGCTTGGTTGACATGTTTTTATGGACTCAATAGCACACCGAGTCACTCAGAGGAGGAGACAATCACTCAACGAGTCACCTACTTTTATTTTCATTATTTATGTTGCCTTAGTTTCAATTTTATTGATTATGTAATAAGACTTAGATGTAGGGGTATAGTTGGTTTTTATAACCCTAACCTATCTTGATGTGAATTACCCTATTTAAGGGGTAAGGAAGCATAAATAAAGTAAGTTTGGATTTAGAGTAAATTAGGGTAATTAGGTTCTTGCTCGAGCTCCCTATTCTAGGGTTCTTGACGTGAACCTTCTTTGATATCTTGGTGCTTTCGTGGATGTCTTGAGTGGTTGTGAAAGGAGGAGAAAAGGAGAGTTAAACCCTACCTTACGAGGTGAAGGAGAGCCCTGGTTCTTTCACGCAATTCAGAAAGAAGGAAGGGTTTGCGTGAACCCTTTCTCAGCCAAGAAGAAAGAAGAGGAACTACTGGGTTGGAGGTTTCATCAAGAGGTATTTATAATTCCCTTTTTGAGTTTAGAAGGGTTATATTTTGTCTCCTTTACGTACAGAAATAGTAGATACGTGAATTTAGAAAACCCTACTTCTTGACATGAATTATAGAAGGGGGGTTTCATACATGGGTCCTTAAACAGTCCCTCAATTGGTTGGTTGCATCTATAATTGAGAAAAGGAAACTCCTTTTCAACCCTAACGTGGAAGGAGAAAGATAAGAGAGTTCTTTTCACAAAAACGTGATCAAGAACCCTCAAGCAGTGCTGGATTCATCAGTATCTCGCCGAGTTACAAGATCCATGGCTAGGGACCATAACAACTTGGTATCAAAGCAGGGTAACACGGCAAAGATTAGCACCAATGAACTGCTGGAAGCAATCCTCAAAGGCCAGGTAGAGAATGATAGAAAATTTGCTGGATTGGAGGAGAGGTTCTCTAAAATTAATCTCGGTATGGAGACCTTGAATGGAAGGATGGATAACATGGAGACTGGTATAACTACTGGAAGTAAACCAATTCCAGAGCAAAGAGGAGGGGACCATTTGTATAACAGAGGGGGAGATGAGTTTAATGGGCGCGCTAGTTTCTCTGGCCAGCAAGAACACTTCAACCCGAGGGGACACTTCAACCAGGGAGGAGGCACTGTTCCCAGGTATACTAAACTTGAATTCCTTACTTATAATGGGTCAAAAGATCCTTTGATCTGGCTGTATCGGTGTAAAAAAAAATTTACCCATCAAAGAATTGCAGCTTATGATAAAGTCCACTTGGCTGTCTTCCACTTAATGGGGGAAGCACAACTCTGATTTCAACAAGTTGAGGTTGATAGAGAGGTGATCAATTGGGATGTGTTTAAGAATTTATGCTCTCTCCGTTTTGGTCCTCCTGCTTACAATAACCCATTGGGGGATTTGGTTTTGTTACGCCAAACTTGCTCAATGAAGCAATATCAACAATAGTTCCAGGAAAGATTAGCCAGCGCACGCAGTATGGTACGTGGGGACCAACAAGTGGCGCTATTTACAACAGGCCTTACAGAATCGTTACGGTTGGAGGTGGAGCCCTATGCACCTATTGACTTATCCAACACTATGAATATAGCCCGTGCTTTAGAAATTCGACAGAAGGTCCAACACAGACGACCCCCATGGTCAGGGGAGAGGACCACTTCCTCCACCTGGCAGGGCCGGGGCACTTATCCTCAGGGGGTTCAATCAACAGTACATCCTCCATGCCACACTCCAAGTAATACTTTGTCCGGGGATACACGAGTGCGCAATCATCCACCTCAGTACATAAAAAAATTGACAAGTGCTGAGATGGCGAAAAGGAGGTCTAAAAATTTGTGTTACAACTATGATGAATAGTTTCGGGCTGGTCATCAGTGCAAAAGGTTGTTTTGGCTTGAAGTGGATGAACTTGATGATCCAAATGATACAGACGAGAGGACAGAGGACGAGCCACCTGAAATATCTTTGCATGCCATTACTGGGCAGAAATCACCCAAAACCATGCAAGTCAGAGCTCAGGTCTTCGATCGGGAACTCGTGGGACTAGTGGATTCAGAGAGTACCCACTATTTTGTTAGCTTAAATGCGCCTCAGCACCTGCAGTTACATATTCTTCCACATCCGACAGCTACAATCTCAGTGGCCAAAGGGGAGAAGGTTCCTAGCTACGGTATTAGTAAGGCGATAATTTTTTCTATTTGCACCACTTTATTTCATGCTGAATTTTTTGTTATTCCTCTAGCTGGGTTTGATATGGTGTTGGGGATTAAATGGTTACAAACATTGGGACCCATTCTGTGGGACTTTTCGGCTTTAACAATGAGTTTTGACTGGAGGGGTAGCCAAGTACTCTTACATGGAAGTCATGTGGACAACCAGCAGCACATTCATTCTCTGACTGCCTAGGATACACCATACCGCACTATGGATACTCTTATTGATGAGATCTTCGACCTTTTTTGTGAGCCTATAGGGCTCCCTCCCTTGAGACACTGTGATCACCGGATATGTTTGAAATCAGGGTCTGATGTAGTTGTTGTTTGACCATATCGGTATCCTCACCTACAGAAAGTTGAGATCGAGAGACAGTCTAGGCGATGTTACACCAGGGACTTATTCGCAGTAGCAGATCCCCATTCTCTTCACCCGTCTTGCTCGTGAAGAAACATGATGGGACATGGCACTTTTGTGTTGATTATCGGAAATTGAACGCTCTGACAGTGAAAGATAACTTTCCCATTCCGATCGTGGAGGAGCTCCTCGATGAGTTACATGGCTCACGGGTCTTTACCAAACTGGACTTGCAGTTTGGGTATCACCAGGTTCGCATGCATCCATCCGACATTCAAAATACATCATTCTGCACACATCACGACCACTTTGAATTTGTGGTCATGCCATTCGGGTTGTCCAATGCTCCCTCCACTTTCCAGGTGATGATGAACGAGGTATTTAGCGCTTACCTTCGAAAATTCGTACTTGGCTTTTTTATGATATACTTATATATAGCAAGTCTCGAGAGGACCATGTAGACTATTTGAGGATTGTGTTTGATTTATTATGAGCACATCAGTTGTATTTGAAGAAATCTAAATGCTCCTTTGGGGCATCTCATGTTGCATACCTTGGCCACATTATCTCACATGAGGGGGTAACGGTGGATCCCAAGAAGATTCAGGTCATTCGTGAGTGGCCTCAACCTCAGTCTTGTTCAGCATTATGCGGTTTCTTGGGTCTTGCAGGATATTACCAAAAATTTATTCGGAATTAGGGTTCTTTGGCAGCACCTTTAACAAACCTCCTAAAAATGAATTCATTTCAATGGAACGAGAAGGCCACACAGGCCTTTGAGGCGATTAAAGGTGCTTTGGCCTCTACACCTGTCTTACAGCTCCCGAATTTTGATGACCTATTTGTGGTGGAATGTGATGCTTCGGGTGGGGGCATTGGGGCTGTGTTACAACAACACTCACACCCCATTGCTTATTTCAGTCGACAGTTGGCAGCTTAGTATAGAAAATTAGCTGCTTATGAACATGAGTTAATCGGGTTGGACAAGGCGGTCCAACACTGGAGGCCTTACTTATGGGGTCGTACTTTTCTCATCCGTACGGATCATTATAGTCTCAAGTTCTTACTTGAGCAGTGCCTCACTACTTCGCCACAGCAGCATTGGATCAGTAAGTTGATGGGCTTCGATTTCTCGATTGAGTATCGTGTGGGGAAATTCAACAGGGCAGCGGATGCCTTGTCCAGGGGTTTTGAACACCATCAGCTCATATATGTGGTTAGCCAGCCTCGTTTCCTCATTCTAGACATGGTGCGGGATGCACATGGCACCCTTCCAGAACTAAAGAAACTGTACAGACAGATTATAGAGGGAAAGATGGATTCTAAGTGGTCAATACAAGATTCACTTATTTGTTATAAACATCGGATTTACATTCCTCCCACGTTCGAGTTAATTCCAGCCGTTCTATTGGTTTATCATGATTCGACACATGAGGGGTTACAAAAAATGTTGATGCGTATACGTACAGATTTCTATTGGCAGGCGATGAAGACCTCCATTGCCACATATATATCCGCATGTCAGGTATGTCAACGAAACAAAATCGAGCATTTGAGTTCAGTGGGTCTTCTATAGCCTCTAGTCCTCCCTTCTCAGGTATGGGCCGATATTTCGATGAACTTTGTGGAGGGTCTTCCCCTTTCAGCAGGGAAATCAGTTTTATTTGTGGTGGTGGATCGGTTCTCTAGGTATGGTCATTTTATTCCGATGGCTCATCCCTACACGGCAGCTCAAGTGGCCCATACTTTCTTGGAGCATGTTGTTCGATTGCATGGCATCCCAGAATCTATTGTCAGTGATCAGGACGCAGTTTTCACAAGTACCTTCTGGCGGGAACTCTTTCATCTGTGTGGCACTAAATTGAAATTTTCATCAGCATATTGATGTGAAATTTAATTACATCGGCTTTTATACTTCACAAGCGTACGAATCGTTCATGTAATCTAGCAGGAAGCGAGGGTCATATCCAAAGGGCGGACTGAATTTTGTGTATTCATCGGCCAACTAGCCTAACAAAATATGATGAATTAATTTAAACTAAACACTGATTATATCCTAAATTATCAAGCAATGATCTAATTAACTACTTGCACAACAGGAAACGTCAACTCTGAATTTTACCATGATTCGTGCCTCTCCCGAGTGTCACATAACCACGAATCCAGATTCTCAATCCTTGCGTCTAGTCCCTCTCGGGCGCCTAGAGTTAAAGAAAAAGATCGGATTATAATACCAGAATCCAACCTAAATTATCATCCTGCCCTAACTGGCTAATTGCTCAAAAAATTTGGAAAAAAAATATTCGATAAACATTAATTCTCAAATCAAATTTAATAAACATTTAAACCTAAGTTCAAACTATAGGAAACTAATTAAATTAAAAAATGATGGATTACTCCCCTTCTTCTTCCTCTCGTTCAAGCAGCAATTTCGTTCTCACGGTTGCTGCAATTTCCAGAAATTAAAGGCTTCGGGTTGAAGGAGCGAGTGGCTGAAAGTGGAGGCGATGCCGGTGAAGAGGAATTGAAATCGGTGCCGGAGGAAGTGGTGCAGCGGAAGACGAGATGGAAACGAAATCCTCTGACTGGCTCTCTCGAGTCTCGGTCAGAGTCGGAGTTGGACTAGGCTCGAGAAGTGGTCGAAAATGCTTAATCGATGTCGGAGAATGGTCGGAATGCGGAATCAGCGCCAGAGGAGCCCTCTCGAGTCACCTCTCGGCCTGGCGAGCAGAAAATGGTAGTGTCGAACTCGTCGTGGCCGAGACTCTCTCGAGCTCTCCTCGGGTCTATTCTCGGTTGCCGACAGTGGCGCGCAGCAAACGACGGCAGGAAGCGAAATCCTCTCGGGTCTCTCTTCTTTCGGTCGGTGGCTCCTTCCCTTTCTCCCATGATTCGGTTTATCATGATTCGACCCATGAGGGGTTACAGAAAATGTTGATGCGTATTCGTACAAATTTCTATTGGTAGATGATGAAGACATCCATTGCCACATATGTATCCGCATGTCAGGTATGTCAACGAAACAAAATCGAGCATTTGAGTCCAGCGGGTCTTCTATAGCCTCTAGTCCTCCCTTCTTAGGTATGGGCCGATATTTCGATAAACTTTGTGGAGGGTCTTCCCCTTTCAGCTAGGAAATCAGTTTTATTCGTCGTGGTGGATCAGTCCTCCAAATATGGTCATTTTATTCCGATGGCTTATCCCTACACGGCAGCTCGAGTGGCCCATACTTTCCTAGAGCATGTTGTCCGATTGCATGGCATCCTAGAATCTATTGTCAATGATCGGGACGCGGTCTTCACAAGTACCTTCTGGTGGGAACTCTTTTGTCTGTGTGGCACTAAATTGAAATTTTCATCAGCATACTGATGTGAAATTTAATTACATCGGCTTTTATACCTCGCAAGCGTACGAATCGTTCATGTAATCTAGAGGGAAGTGAGGGTCATATCCACAGGGAGGACTGAATTTTGTGTATTCTTTAGCCAACTAGCCTAACCAAATATGATGAATTAATTTGAACTAAACAATAATTATATCCTAAATTATCCCGCAATGATCTAATTAACTACTTGCACAACAGGAAACGTCAACTCTGGATTTTACCGTGATTCGTACCTCTCTCGAGTGCCACGTAACCATGAATCCGGATTCTCAATCCTTGCGTCTAGCCCTCTCGGGCGCCTAGAGTTAAAAGAAAATATCGGATTATAATACCAGAATCCAACCTAAATTATAATCCTGCCCTAACTAGCTAATTGCTCAAAAAAATCGAAAAACAAATATTCGATAAACATTAATTCTCAAATCAAATTAAATAAACATTTAAACCTAAGTTCAAACTATAGGAAACTAATTAAATTAAAAAATGATGGATTACTCCCCTTCTTCTTCCTCTCGATCAAGTAGCAATTCTGTTCTCATGGTTGCTGCAATTTTCATAAATTAAACGCTTCGGGTTGCAGGAGCGAGCGGCCGGAAGTGGAGGTGACGCCGGCGGAGATGAATCGAAATCGGCGCCGGAGGAGGTGGTGCGATGGAAGACGAGATGGAAGCAAAATCCTCTTACAGGTTCTCTCGAGTCTAGGTCGGAGTGGGAGTCGGACTGGGCTCGGGAAGTGGTTGAAAATGCGTAATCGATGTCGGAGGATGGTCGAAATGTGGAATCGGTGTCGGAGGAGCCCTCTCGAGTCACCTCTTGGCCTGGCGAGCAAAAAATGACAGTGTCAAACTCGCCGTGATAGAGACTCTCTCGAGCTCTCCTCGGGTCTGTTCTCAGTTGTAGGATGGCGGTGGACGATGGTGGCGCGTGATGAACGACGGCTGGAAGCAAAATCCTCTCGGGTCTCTCTACTTTCGGTCGGCAGCTCCTTCCCTTTCTCGCCCCGAGCTCTCTTTCTTTCAAAACGATTTTGCCCTAAAAATCTCTCTCCCTTTCACTAATGGCAGTTTTGTAAATATCTCCTTCTCCACCAAGACTCTCTTGAAATTCCATAATTGAATCCATAAAAATTATTTTAGGAAGAAATAAACCCTAAAAGCAATGAAATATAATTTAGGAGAGAAAAATATGCAATATAGACAGTGATTAATGCCAAATTCAATAAATGCACATTTCATTTGAAAACCGATAAATAACTTCCTATAACACAATTATAAGGGCTATTCTATTATAAGTAATCAGAATCTGTCATCTATCACACCTCCAAACCTAAATCTTTGCTAGTCCCTAGCAAAACAACAATAGAACCAAAATTAGGCCTAGGAAAACAAAATGCCACTTTTGTAGGGAACACGATTGCATTTAGCGTATGCAACAAGCCGTTAAACCCTTACTTTACAATAGTGGACGAGTTGTGTCTCTTGAGGGTTTGCATGGAATTTACCCACAAAATTCATCTAAATAAACAATATAAAAAGAAAACTGAAGAAAATCTACTCCTCATTAGCATATGACTAACACTTAGTATCGTAAAATGTCTGAAAATCATTTGAAACCCTGCTCAATTTGAAAACCTGTGTAAAATATAACATATTATCAATCCAAATACACTCACAGGTACTCCACCTGAACCAATGTGACCCATAAGTAATTACTTCAACAGAACAAAGAGGCAACAAATAACAATAAAATCCTGGTCACATCACAATTAAGAGAAAATAGTAGAGTACGCCTGTTGTCTAACAATCTCACAAAAGAAGTATACATATTTCAATCTTGACGTGCAAGTTCTTTCAACTTACAATTCATCATCAAAGTTAAGGAAACTCATTGCTTCCAGATTTAAACCCATTGTTCGCAATTACCAGCATAATAATTGTTTTTCACTGAATACTTTTGGTATTACCACCATTTTATATTCGTCCTCACTGCACATGCACTTATTTTTTGAATAACCGACTGTTCCAGTGCATGTCCTTGGGTTTGCCCAGGCTGTTTCTGAGGTTATCTATCTTTTGCAAGCAAGAGTATTTCCATTTGCATTCATACATTACAACAAAGAATTTCACTGAGATATAAAAAAGAATAAGATCAAATAGGCATACAAGACTATTCAGACTAACATAGATCAACACTAGATTTACATGTTCTCTTTTTCAACTAAGTTCCAAGTCTAATGCAATAGTAAGTTATCCCACTGAATTCTCATGGATCACAACAAATGATATCAGATTTCTAATATGCATATTCTACACAATTTTCCACATGCTAAGAACCACATTTGAGCAACTTATTTTAACTCCACTAAAGTTAACCACATACTAAGAGGAGTAATTTGAAAACCACGAACAAAAATCAAAAGAAAATCATTGCTAAGACTCGAAAGAGTCGTTCCCCCCCACCCCCCTTCCCAAACCTAAATCTGACATTGTCCTCAATGGGGAAAAGTTAAAACAAACAAACCAACTAACAATCACTAAAATATCTGATTATACTCCAGTTGACTCATAGGTTAGCTGGTTATACTCCAGCAGAGTAAGGGTTAAGCTCCCTTAGGGCTCCTAAATCCATAGGTGGGACCATATGTGTTTGGTCATCAACAATAACACCGAAGAGTCAATAATGACTTCCAGGAATGATACATAGTCTCCCTCGAAGAAGGTTTACTCGTATCAGCCGTACCCGTAGGTAATCATCCGTAGATGAAACCGCTATCCCACATCACACTTTGAAGAAATCTCCGTGTGACTGGTCACTGAAGGCAGTAGGAATCACACGCTGAACACAAGTCCTTGAGTTAGTCACCATAAGGTTTTCATTCAATACTTCAAGTTCGAACTGGTCAATCCCAAAATGGTTGTTTGAGTTCAAACCTCTCAAACTCGGCACCAAAAGTCTGGTCATCGACTACCAGAACCATTTACGCTCTCAACTAGTAAGAGAGTACCCCGAGTCCATGACGGGGCCGACATCACCAAGGGACCTCCCATCAATCAAGACCAGAGTACATCAAAGGTTATCCCAATAAGAATGAATAAACCAAAAATAAAAATTGTAAAGTACAAAGGGATAGAAACGTGGGGATTGCCCACAATGTGCTAAGTTTATAGTCATAAGAAAGACTCTGACGTAGTCAAGATGAATGGACAGGTTCCTCCAAGAAAATCACCATCACCTCCTCCGGTGTGGGGACATTCTCAAGATACGGTTTGAGTCTCTGACCGTTAACTTTGAAGACCGACCTGTCTCCGTGATTGCGGATATCAACAACGCCATGAGGAAACAACTGTGTAACCTCAAATGGACCTGACCACCTGGATCTCAGCTTCCCTGGAAACAAATACAATCGTGAGTTATAAAGTAAAACATTCTGCCCAATAGTAAAAGACTTGCGAAAAATAGATTTATCATGTAAAAGATTTGTTCGCTCCTTATATAGTTTGGCATTCTCATAAGCATCATGACGTATATCTTCCAACTCATTCAATTGCAATTTCCTCTTCTCACCCGCTTGAGGAAAATCAAAATTCAAAGCCTTAATGGTCCAATAAGCTCTATGCTCAAGCTCAACAGGTAGATGACATGCTTTTCCGAACACTAGGCGAAATGGAGACATCCCAATAGGAGTCTTATAAGCGGTTCGATTGGCCCATAAAACATCGTCCAATCGAGTGGACCAATCTTTCCTATCAGAGCGAACCGACTTCTCCAAAATCAGTTTGATGTCTCTATTAGAGATTTCCACTTGACCACAAGTTTGTGGGTGGTACGGAGTGGACACCCGATGAGTGATGGAGCATTTCTTCAACAAGGTCTCAAATGCTCTGTTACAAAAATGAGAGCCCCCATCACTAATGATCGCTCTCGGGGTACCAAACAGATTAAAGATATTTTCTTTTAAAAATTTTACCACCACTTTGTGGTCATTTGTCTTACATGCAATAGCTTCAATTCATCTAGAGACATATTCAACAGCAACAAGGAAGTATTGATAGCCGAACGAGACAGGAAAAGGACCCTTGAAGTCAATACCCCACACATCAAACAATTCAACAATAAGAATGGGTTATGAGGCATCATGTTCTTCCTAGACAAACAACCAGTCCGTTCGCATCTATCACACACACAACAAAACTCATGGGCATCTCTAAATAATGAAGGCCAATAGAAACCACATTGCAAGACTTTTGCCGCGGTCTTTCTAGCACCAAAATGTCCACCACATGCGTGGGAATGACAAAATTCAAGAATGTTGGCAAAGTCTTGCTCAGGTACACAACGCCTAATGACTTGGTCAGGACACACCTTGAACAAATAAGGGTCATCCCAAAAAAAATGTTTGACTTAGGAAAAGAATTTCAACCGATCTTGTTTACTCCAATAATCAGGAATCTTATGAGTTAC
This sequence comes from Aristolochia californica, assembly GCF_029961685.1. Taxonomy (NCBI): domain Eukaryota; kingdom Viridiplantae; phylum Streptophyta; class Magnoliopsida; order Piperales; family Aristolochiaceae; genus Aristolochia; species Aristolochia californica. Next base: position 16,447,418 of record NW_027181992.1, on the reverse strand, counting down.
AAGATAGTTGACTATGTCAGCAAACCAAGGCAACTGGGATACTTGGTGAAGTTTTTCATTAGGGAAGGAATCATTTAAAGGAAGGGATCCTTCCTGTGGTGCTACACAGATCCTAGATAGATGATCAACAACAACATTCTCACAACCCTTCTTATCTCGAATCTCAAGGTCAAATTCTTGCAATTGCAAGATCCATCTAATCAAGCGAGGTTTAGTGTCCTTGATGGATAATAAGTACTTCAAAGTAGAATGATCAGTGAACACTATAACCTTTGACCCTAACAGATATGATCTGAATTTGTTCAAGGCAAGCACAACAGCTAGCAACTCCTTCTCAGTGGTAGTGTAATTCAATTGAGCATCATGAAGAGTGCGGCTAGCATACTGAATGGCACAGGGAATTTTATCCGCCTTTTGCCCCAAAATAGCCCCCAATGCATAATCAGAGGCATCACACATCAAATCAAAAGGCAAAGACCAAGTAGGGGGTTGGACAATGGGTGCAGTGGACAAACATTTCTTCAGTGTCTCAAAAGCATGAATACATGCATCATAAAAGGCAAAAGCAACATCTTGAGCAAGCAAATTCGTCAAAGGATGAGAAATTTTGCTGAAGTCCTTAATGAAGCGCATATAGAACCTAGCATGGCCAAGGAAAGAATGCACCCCCTTCACAGAAGTAGGTGGTGGCAGATTGGCAATTAGGTCAACGTTGGCTTTGTCCACTTCTAGACCCCGCTCAGATACTGTCCTAAAACAATTCCTTCTTTTACCATGAAGTGGTATTTCTCCCAATTCAACACTAAATTGGACTTAACGCAATGGGACAATACGAGTGAAAGATTGTGCATATGTGTCTCAAAGCTAGAGCCAAACACAGAAAAGTCATCCATAAAGACCTCTAAAAAGTCACTATTCATGTCAGAAAAGATACTCATCATGCACCGTTGGAAAGTGGTGGGCGCATTGCATAAACCAAAAGGCATGCGTCTGTAAGCAAAGGTGCTGTTACGGTCCCGAGTCATGGATCGAGTAACATGGCGTGGGATTTGTGAATCCAGCACTCAGAATTTACTCACTTCACGTCAAGGGTCTGTGTATGAGTATTTCTCCTTAACCAGTGCTTGGCCAGGAGGAAAGATCCTCTTTTGAGGGTCCAACCGAGTTGTTGTGCTAGGTAGAAGACCCCACAACAATGCTGACCTTGCTAGAGCAAGGTGCTCTCTTTTATTGGTCATGGCAAAGAGGGTTTGGCCCTCTTTGTTGCTGCTCTAGCTAAGAATGCAATCCTTCTTTCTTAAATAACTTGAAACACGAGCTTGGGATAGATTAATACCTCTTCTTTGATGCTATGATTAGCTCCCACGTCGCACCAGGATTTGCTCAAGATTTGGGGATAAAAATCCTCACTTTGCTGCTTGGTAAGGGAGGAATTGGGCCTCTCTTTCTGCTGCTGCCGAGAGGGAGGATAGACCTCCTCTTTGGGCTTGGAAAAAGGGGCAGGAAACCCCTTTTCTTAGTAGGGATGATGGTGGATGAATTTGGGTGAAGATGGATGGCAATGGAGGGTGAAGGATAGGTTGGATTTTTGGAGTAAACCTTAAACTCGAGATCAAGAGGTGATCTCAACCTATTGAGACTAGGTTATGCTTAAATCTCAAAGCTTACCTATTTCATTCATACCTATCCCTTAAATAGGGAGTTTTAGGGTTAGGGTTACAATAATTCCCCATAATGCCCTTACATATAAAGTAATTAGAAATAACTCCTACTTAAAATAATATAAGAAATAAATCCTACTTAAAACAATATAAGAAATAAATCCTACTCAAAGAAATATAAGAATTAAATCCTATTGAGTGAGTTGTTGTTGTCTTCTTCGTTGTGTGACTCGGTGTGCTATTGAGTCCACAACATCTGCCTCCCCATGGAGAAAGAGCTTGTCCTCAAGCTCAAAAGTTAGGTAGACTTGTTTGAAGATGTCCACACGTTCCCATGTTGCAGCGTCGGGGTCAGTGTCCGTCCATTGAACGAGAATCTCCTAATGATCATTGGTCAATCGTGCACGTAACACCGCAGCAGGGTTAAGAATAACCTCGCCATGATCAACCGGTGGTAGGAATGGAGTGGATGTAGGCTATGCTCCAGAATGCGGCTTCAAAAGAGAGACATGAAACACATCGTGAATTCTGGCTGTGTCCGGTAATTTGAGTTGATAGGCGACTGATCCCACGCATCGAAGAATGGGAAACAGCCCAAAAAATCTGGGTGAGAGCTTGTGACGTGGAGGTCCCACTAGAGACTGCTGACGGTAGGGCTGAAGCCATAGCCACACATACTTTCCAACCTCAAAAGAGACCTCATGGTGGCCTCTGTCGTATACATCCTTCATCCGAGCTTGGGCACATCGTAGCCGTTCTGTGATATTCTGTAGCAGTAGATCCCTGTCTATGAGTGCCTGATCAATCGTGTCCACGCGGGTGGACCCTGGGTTGTACGAGAGGAGGCGAGGTGGATCCCGGCCATATATAACCCGAAAAGGAGTGGATTGCAATGCAGAGTGGAACGAAGTGTTGTAACAGTATTCGGCCCACGGAAGCCATTGAACCCATTGCCGCGGACGATCCCCCACCAAGCACCGTAGATACATCTCGATGGTGTGGTTCACCACCTCAGTCTGCCCGTCTGTCTGTTGATGATAGGCGGAGGAGAACTTCAATTTCGTCCCACTCAAGCAAAACAGTTCCCGCCAAAAGGTGCTCGTGAAAACTACATCTCTGTCACTCACAATGGATTCTGGAATACCATGTAAGCGGAATATCTGCTCCAGGAAAGTCTGAGCAACCCGTGTTGCTGTATACAGATGTGCCATCGGTATAAAATGCCCGTACTTGGAGAATCGATCAACCACTACGAAAAGTAGGGATTTGCCGGCTGACAGGGGTAGGCCTTCCACAAAATCCATTGAAATGTCAGCCCAAACCTGCGTAGGAAGGGCCAGAGGTTGGAGAAGACCGGCTGGACTCAAGTGCTCGGCTTTGTTGCGCTGGCATACCTGACAGTCGCCCACATAAGTCGCAATCGAGGGTTTCATGGCTTGCCTGTAAAAATCAGCTCAAATTCTGTGCAAGGTCTTCTGGATCCCCTCGTGTGTACTGTCGTTAGGCCGAGAGAATAGCTGGAATCAACTCGGACTCAGGTGGAAGGAAAATCCGATGCTTGTAATAAATAAGTGAATCCTGGATGGACCACTTCACATTCATTGTCCCTTCTGAGATCTATTGATGCAGTTCATGCAGTGCAAGGTTAGTAGCATGTGCTTCTCGCACCAAGTCCATAATGAGAAATCTCGGCTGGCTGATAGAATAGACCAACTGCTGATCTTCAAAACACCGTGAAAAGGCATCTGCCACCTTATTTAATCTCCCCGCACGATACACCACCGAGAAGTCAAACCCCAACAACTTACTGATCCAGTGCTGCTGTGGCGACGTCGTCAAACGTTGTTCTAGTAAGAATTTAAGGCTGTAGTGATCCGTGCGTATGAGAAAAGCCCGGCCCCATAGATAAGGCCTCCAATGTTGGACCGCTTTGGCCAACCCAATCAATTCGCGCTCATAGGCTGCCAGTTTGTGATGGCGGACTGCCAACTGTCTGCTAAAATAAGCAATAGGATGGCCCAGCTGCTGTAAAATGGCCCCCATGCCCACACCCGAAGCGTCGCACTCTACCACGAACAATTCGTCGAAGTTGGGAGGTTGTAATACTGGGGCAGATGCGAGGGCAGCTTTGAGTGCCACAAATGACGTGGTGGCCCCCTCATTCCAAATAAAGGAATTTTTCTTGAGTAAACTCGTCAATGGTGCTGCCACTGGCCCATACATCTTAATAAATTTGTGGTAGTAGCCTGCAAGACCCAGAAAACCCCGTAATGCAGAACACGACTGTGGTTGTGGCCACTTGTGAATATCTCGGATCTTCTCAGGATCCACCGTAACCCCCTCATGTGAGATAATGTGTCCCAGATATCCCACATGTGAAGCCGCAAAAGAACACTTGGAGTGTTTCAAATAGAGTTGATGTGCTCTTAATAAGTCGAAAACAATCCTCAAGTGTGCCAAGTGCTCCTCAACCGACTTGCTATATATCAAAATATCATCGAAAAATACAAGAACAAATTTTCGAAGATAGGGGCTAAATACCTCGTTCATCAAAGCTTGAAAAGTGGAGGGTGCATTGGATAACCTGAACGGCATGACGACGAACTCAAAGTGGCCATGGTGTGTGCGGAACGCCGTCTTCTTGATATCAGAGGGGTGCATCCGGACCTAATGGTATCCCGAACGGAGGTCGAGTTTATTGAATAACCACGACCCTTGTAACTCATCCAGAAGCTCATCCACTACCGGAATCAGGAACTTGTCTTTTACTGTCTGCACGTTCAACTCCCGATAATCCACGCAAAACCTCCATGTCCCATCATGTTTCTTCACAAGTAAGATGGGTGAAGAGAACGGGGAGCGACTGGGATGAATAAGACCCTGTTTCAACATCTCATGGCACTGACGCTCTATCTCGTCCTTCTGAAGGTGTAGGTAACGGTATGGTCGCATGACTACTACCTCAGAACCTGGTTTTAGATAGATCCTGTGGTCACAGTGTCTCATGGGAGGCAACCCCGAAGGCTCCTGGAAGAGGTCATAGAACTCCTCAACCAGACCATCACTAGTACTGTCAGGCTGATCCTGTGTCTGCAAAGTGTGTATGCGGTGGGCCCTGTCCACCTGATAGCCCTGTAAGAGCACCCGACTTCCTGCCAAATCAAAGCTCATGGTTAAAGCCGAAAAGTCCCACAGAATGGGCCCCAATGTTTGTAACCATTTAATGCCTAAAACCATATCAAATCCCATTAGGGGAATAACAAAAAATTCCTCATTAAATGAAGGAAATCCAATGGAAAAAGTTACCGCCTTACTAATCCCATAGCTAGGGACCTTCTCGCCATTGGCCACTGAGACGGTGGCTGTTGGATGAGTGTGTATCTGGAGCTTGAGATGTTGTACGGCTGTCAAACTCAGAAAAATTGTGTGTACTCCCCGAGTTGACTAGTCCCACCAGTTCTCGGTCGATGACATGAGCTCAGACTTGCATTGTAGTAGGAGATTTCTGCCTAGTAATAGCATGCAAGGATATCTCTGGTGGTTCCTCCATAATATCCTCTGGTTCCTCTGGATCCTCTGAATCCTCCATCTCGAGCCAAAATAATCGTTTACATTGGTGTCTGACCCAATACTGCTCATCGCAGTTATAACAGAGATTTTTGGACCGCCTTTCTGCCATCTCCGTACTAGTCAATTTTTTTATAAAGCTCGGTAGGGAATTACCAGGGCGGGGATTGGCTACCCGAGTCGTAGTCGGAGTGTGTCTGGATGGTGCTGCTGTAGATGCTCCCTGAGATGAATTATAGCGGCACCCTTGACACATGGAGGAAGTGTTCCTCTCACTCGACCCCAGCTTACGTTGCTGCAACTGTTGTCGTTGTTCCATTGCTCAGGCCATATTCATGGCATGAGCTAGATCCGTGGGCATAAGGAGTTCTACCTCTAGCCATAAATACTCATTGAGACCTGCTATGAATAAGGAGACCTGCTGGTCAACCAATACGCTCTCTCCAGCACGAGCCAACTTTTCCTGGAAGAGTTTTTGATAGTATTCCACCAAACCCATTTGTCTCAATAGGACTAACTCTCCCAATGGGTTGCTGTTGGTGGGAGGCCCAAATCTAACTATGCATAGATTTTTAAATTCGCCCCAAGTCATTCCCGGTCTCTCTTTCTCTACTTGAGTCACCCATAACATGGCTTCATCTGTCATATGGAAAGAGGCTAGTTGCACCTTATCCCATTCAGTAGTCCCTTGGTTCAAAAAAAAATTTCACATCTATGCAACCAAATTACGGGATCCACAGAACCATTGAAAGAGGGAAACTCTAACTTGGTGTACCTTGGGATTGTGCCTCCATGCTGAGGTGCTTGGACAGCAGTGCGCCCAGGCCACTGCTCCCCTCTTCTGTGATATGGTTGAGCAATCTCTCGCACCTCTGGACTCTGATGTCTCTCTGTCCTCAACTCCTGTAGCATGCTAATGATTCGGCTCATCTCTTCTTCCAAACCACAAACCTTTCCCAACACTGGTTGTGCTGTTTTAAGGCTATCTGCTATCTTTTGTATCCTGATTTGGATTTCTTCATTGTTGATATGATCCTCCATGTTACCCTGCTCTGATACCAAGTTGTTACGGTCCCGGGTCATGGATCGAGTAACACGGCATGGGATTTGTGAATCCAGCACTCAGAATTTACTCACTTCACGTCAAGGGTCTATGTATGAGTATTTCTCCTTAACCAGTGCTTAGCCAGGAGGAAAGATCCTCTTTTGAGGGTCCTACCAAGTTGTTGTGCTAGGTAGAAGACCCCACAGCAATGCTGACCTTGCTAGAGCAAGTTGCTCTCTTTTCTTGGTCACGACAAAGAGGGTTTGGCCCTCTTTGTTGCTGCTCTAGCTAAGAATGCAATCCTTCTTTCTTAAATAACTTGAAACACGAGTTTGGGATAGATTAATACCTCTTCTTTGATGCTATGATCAGCTCCCACGTTGCACCAGAATTTGCTCAAGATTTGGGTATAAAAATCCTCACTTTGCTGCTTGGTAAGGGAGGAATTGGGCCTCTCTTGCTGCTGCTGCCGAGAGGGAGGATAGACCTCCTCTTTGGGCTTGGAAAAGGGGCAGGAAGCTCCTTTTCTTAGTAGGGAATATGGTGGATGAATTTGGGTGAAGATGGATGGCAATGGAGGGTGAAGGATAGGTTGGATTTTTGGAGTAAACCTTAAACTCAAGATCAAGAGGTGATCTTAACCTATTTAGACTAGGTTATTCTAAAATCTCAAAGCTTACCTATTTCATTCATACCTATCCCTTAAATAGGGAGTTTTAGGGTTAGGGTTACAATAATTCCCCATAATGCCCTTACATATAAAGTAATTAGAAATAACTCCTACTTAAAACAATATAAGAAATAAATCCTACTTAAAAAAATATAAGAAATAAATCCTACTCAAAGAAATATAAGAATTAAATCCTATTGAGTGAGTTGTTGTTGTCTTCTTCGTTGTGTGACTCGGTGTGCTATTGAGTCCACAATAGGTGCCAAATGGACACGTGAATGTGGTCTTTTCCTGGTCTTCTGGAGCAATGGGAATTTTGTTGTAGCCGGAGTATCTATCTAAGAAGCAATAAAAATTGTGGCCAGCCAATCGCTCTAGCACCTGATCAATGAAAGGGAGTGGGAAGTGATCCTTCCTAGTGGCGGAATTAAGTTTTTATAGTTAATGCAGACATGCCACTTGGTGGTAGTTCTTGTGGGAATCAATTCACCACTCTCATTTTCATTATCGTTATCCCCCCTTTCTTAGGGACAACTTGAATTGGACTCACCCAGGTGCTATCAGAAATAGGGTAAATGATGCCTAACACAAGCAACCTGATGACTTCTTCTCTCACAACCTCCTGCATATGGGGATTTAACCTACGTTGCATCTCATGTGAGGCTTTAGTCTCCTCCTCCAAATGAATATGATACATGCATATGGAGGGGTTAATCCCTTTTAAGGCATCAAGAGTCCACCCCAATGCATCTCTGTGTGCTCGTAAAACTTAAGTCAATTGTTCCTCTTGCTCAGTACTCAAATCAGAAGCAATAATGACTGGCAATGAGTTGATGGGCCCCAAGAACGTATACTTCAACTTGGGAGGAAGTGGCTTAAGATCTAGCATGGAATTTTCAAGAGGTTTGTCCAAATCAAGATGAAGATCATGTGGATGATCAGTTGTGACAACCTCATAAGTTTCCTCCAACAGAGGTACAAAACTAAGTAAAAAGTCAACCTCTTGGAAATATGTTTCCTCATCAAAATAGTCCATGTCTAAAGATGTTATGTAAGACTCCAAAGATTTAAGAGTGGATTTGTCATCAAGCATAACAGTCTCTATCTTAAATGCAGGACTCAGATCATTAGACTCAAGTGGATGGTGCCCGACATTAAAGACATTCAACGAGACCTTAAAATTTCCAAAAGACAACTCCAACTCACCACTTTTACAATGAATGACAGCATTAGATGTGGCTAAGAAGGGACATCCTAGGATGACAGTAATTTGGTTGGTGACATTAACTACTAGTTCTGTATCAAGAACAATGAAATCAACCGGGAATAGAAATTTGTCCACTTTTATCAAAACATCTTCAACTATTCCTTGTGGTATCTTGACAGAACAGTCAGCTAGTTGAAGTGTGATGGGGGTAGGCTTCAATTCCCCCAAACCTAATTGCTAGTACAAAAAGAAAGGAAGCAAATTCACACTTGCCCCTAAGTCAAGAAGAGCTCTCTGGATGGTATGTTCACCAATAACACATGAAATTGTGGGGCATCCAGTATCTTTAACTTTAGGAGGAGTGTTGTGCTTCAGAATTGAGCTTATATTCTCAGTAAGAAAGACCTTTTTGTTAACATATTGTTTTCTATTATGTGTGCAAAGGTCTTTCAAAAATAGGGCATAAGCAGGGACTTGCCTAATAGCATCAAGAAGTAGAATGTTAATGTGAACCATACTAAACAGTTACAATGTTTTATGCATGTTATCTCCTTTCCTAGCTGGGCTCGATAACCTCTGCGGATAAGGAGCTGATGAGACTTGGTTAGGGATCTGCCTGGCTGTTGATGGAGAACTTGGAGGTTCTTCACTCAATGATGTGTCCCCATTGTCATCCTTTGACTCCTTAGACTTAGTGGTCCCTACCCCATTGTTCAACTCACAACCACTCCTAAGGGTGGTTATGGCTTTGGCTTGCTTGTGGTGGCGATTGGAACTCGACCCATTCTCATGTGTGCTTTTGGGGTTAGGAATGGTTTGACTCGGGAGTCTATTTTGTGCCTGTTCACTCATATGGCTGGCCAACTGACTCACTTGCATTTCAAGTTTAGCAATGGAGGATTGTGTATTCTGCATGAATAATTGAAGTGTATCCTCAAGTGAAGGTTTTTGTGGAATCAATGGTTGTTGAGTGAAGTGTGGGCGCAGAGCTTGGGGTTGAGTAAACCATGGAGGACCCCCAACCTGTGGGCCCTTGGGCCATGAGAAATTTGGGTGCCTCGACCAACCCGGATTATATGTTTCCGAAAAAGGATCGTTCTGGTTTGGTCTATGAAAATTCTGGACTGCATTCAAGTCCTCAATGAGCTCCGGGTATGATGAACTAGATGGACACATTTGTGTGGGATGAGATGAACTAGAGCATATGGCATAGACAGTAGATGGGTTAGGAGCAGGTGAACTCTTGGACACCATAAGGGCATCAATCTTTCTAGTCAACCCCTCAATCTTGGCCATGAGCATGGGTGTTTCACTAACCTCGTAGAGACCCCCTCTTTTGGCTTCGTGGGATCTCCTATCAACATTAAATGACGAACCCCATTACTGAGATTGATCACTCAATGTTTCAAAGAAGTCCCACGCCTCACTAGCATCAAACTCCCACCATTCGTTGCATCTACCATGGATCTAACCTGGGGTGTAAGACCTTGATAAAAGTATTGCACTAAATGTCATTTCTCAAACCCATGATGTGGACACCTACAGATCAAATCCTTCCATTTCTCCCAAGCCTCATAAAAGTGTTCACCTTCCTGCTGCATAAAGTTAGAGATTTCTCTCCTGAGGGTTGTAGTTCTCTGAATGGGAAAGTACTTGGACAAAAATTTCGTGACTAATGTGTCCCATGAAGTAATGTTGGCCACCTCTAAGGAATTAAGCCAAGACTTGGCCTTATCCTTAAGTGAAAATGGAAAAAGTCTTAACAGGATAGAGTCATCTGAGAAATTCTGGAATTTGAAAGTCGCACAGATATCTAAGAATTCCTTGATGTGGTAATAAGGGTCCTCTTTCTCCAACCCAAAGAATGTAGGGAGGAGTTGGATCACACCCGGTTTCAACTCATAACTGGTAGCAGTAGTGGGTGGCAATATAATGCAAGAAGGTGATGTGAAGTTGGATGAGATAGAATAATCCCTCAAGGCTCTATGGTCACCTGCTGGAGGTAACTATAATGGTTCACCCTGATTGGCCATGGTAGCTCCTAACTTGACTTCAGGTGTTTTCCTATAAATATGTTCTACCTCTTCAACAAAGGGAGCTAATGGTTCACCTGGGGAGCGGCGCCCGTGCATAAAGACACAAAAAGAAACAAAACTAACTATCAAATTATGCTAACAAACTAACTATTGAAAATACGAACTAACTAGAAGAAATAAAAATAACTCCATACAAAATCATCAAGATAAAATTATGAAAGTAGAAAAATAAATCTAACCTAAGACATGGAGAACAAAGAAATACACTTAATACGTGCCTCCCCGGCAACGGCGCCAAAAACTTGATGTCAAATTTAATTACATCGGCTTTTATACCTCGCAAGCGTACGAATCGTTCATGTAGTCTAGCAGGAAGCGAGGGTCATATCCACAGGGAGGACTGAATTTTGTGTATTCTTTAGTCAACTAGCCTAACCAAATATGATGAATTAATCTGAACTAAATGTTGATTATATCCTAAATTATCAAGCAATGATCTAATTAACTACTTGCACAATAGGAAACGTCAACTCTGGATTTTACCATGATTTGTATCTCTCTTGAGAGCCACGTAACCACGAATCCGGATTCTCTAGAGTTAAAGAAAAAGATCGGATTATAATACCAGAATCCAACCTAAATTATAATCCTGTCCTAACTAGCTAATTACTCAAAAAATTTGGAAAACAAATATTCAATATACATTAATTCTCAAATCAAATTTAATAAACATTTAAACTTAAGTTCAAACTATAGGAAACTAATTAAATTAAAAAATGACAGATTACTCTCCTTCTTCTTCCTCTCGTTCAGGCAGTAATTCCGTTCTCACGGTTGCTGCAATTTCCAGAAATTAAAGGCTTCGGGTTGTAGGAGCGAGCGGCAGGAAGTGGAGGCGACACCGGCAAAGAGGAATCGAAATCGGCGCCGGACAAGGTGGTGCGGCGGAAGACGAGATGGAAGCTAAATCCTCAGACTGGCTCTCTCGAGTCTCGGTCAGAGTCGGACTAGACTCGGGAAGTGGTCAAAACTATGTATCAACGCCGGAGAATGGTCGGAATGCGGAATCGGCGTCGGAGGAGCCCTCTCGAGTCACCTCTCGGCCTGGCGAGCAGAAAATGGTAGTGTCGAACTCCCCGCGATAGAGACTCTCTCGAGCTCTCCTCAGGTCTGTTCTCGATTGCTGGACGGTGGTGGACGATGGTGATGCACGGCGAACGACTACTGGAAGTGAAATCCTCTCGAGTCTCTCTTCTTTCGGTCGGCGGCTCCTTCCCTTTCTCCCCCCTCTTCCTGAGCTCTCTTTCTTTCAAAACGATTTTACCCTAAAATTCTCTCTCCCTTTCACTAATGATATTTTTTTAAATATCTCCTTCTCCACCAAAAATTTCCTGAAATTCCATAATTGAATCCATAAAAATCATTTCAGGAAGAAATAAACCCTAAAAGTAATGAAATATAATTCAGGAGAGAAAAATATGCGATATAGACAATGATTAATGCCAAATTCAATAAATGCACAATTCATTTGAAAACCGATAAATAACCACCTATAACACTATTATAAGGGCTATTCTATTATAATTAACCTAGTTTTCATGTCATAATATGGCATCTATCACATATCGTCCTCAGACGGATGGCTAGACCGTGGGGGTTAATCGAACCATTGAAATGTATCTCAGATGTTTTGTTGGAGATCGACCAAAACAATGGGTTCAGTGGCTACCTTGGGCCGAATATTGTTACAACACTTCATTCCACTCAGCCTTGCTGTCCTCTCCTTTCAGGGTTCTTTATGGGAGGGATCCCCCATGGCTTCTCTCTTATACCAGTGGCTCCACCCGCGTGGACGCCATTGATGAGGCGCTCATGGATCGAGATCAAGTATTGAAGACTATTACTGACCGTCTACTACGGGCTCAAGACCGGATGACGAGTGCATACAAAAAGGGACACCAGGAAGTCTCTTATGAGGTAGGGGACTATGTTTGGGTACGCCTCCGACAGTACCGGCAACAGTCCCTCACGGGGCCGTCGCGCCATAAGCTCTCCCCCAAGTACTTTGGACCTTTTGCCATTGTGGGATGCGTAGGGCGGGTGGCATATTAACTGCAATTTCCCGACACGGCGAAGATGCATGATGTTTTTCATGTCTCACTCCTGAAACCTCACAAGGGGTCACCGCCTACTACCCCTCCATTCCTTCCTCCAGTGGACAAAGGACACATCATTCTGACACCCTACGCAGTGTTACGGGAGCGTTTGACCGATGATCAGTGGGACATTCTTGTGCAGTGGACCGCTACAGACTCGGATGCAGCTACATGGGAGCGATTTTAGACCTTCAAAAAAGTCTATGCAGCTTATGAGCTTGAGGTCAAGCTCTTTGTCCAAGGGGAGGAGACAATGACTCAACGAATCACCTACTTTTATTTTCATTATTTATGTTGCCTTAGTTTCAATTTTATTGATTATGTAATAAGACTTGGATGTAGGGGTATAGTTGGGTTTTATAAACCTAACCTATCTTGACATGAATTACCCTATTTAAGGGGTAAGGAAATAGAAATAAAGTAAGTTCGGATTTAGAGTAAATTAGGGTAATTAGGTTCTTGCTCGAGCTCCCTATTCTAGGGTTCTTGACGTGAACCTTCTCTTCAATCTTGGTGCTTTTGTGGGTGTTTTGAGTGGTTGTGAAGGAGGAGAAAAGGAGAGTTAAACCCTACCTTACGAGGTGAAGGAGAGCCCTGGTTCTTTCACGGAATTCAGAAAGAAGGAAGGGTTTGCGTGAACCCTTTCTCAGCCAAGAAGAAGGAAGAGGAACTACTGGGTTGGAGGTTTCATTAAGAGGTATTTATAATTCCCTATCTGAGTTTAAAAGGGTTATATTTTGTCTCCTTTATGTACAGAAATAGTAGATGCATGAATTTAGAAAACCCTACTTCTTGACGTGAATTAAAGAAGGGGGGTTTCATACTTGGGTCCTTAAACAGTCCCTCAATTGGTTGGTTGCATCTATAATTGAGAAAAGGAAACTCCTTTTCAACCCTAACGTGGAAGGAGAAAGATAAGAGAGTTCTTTTCACAAAAATGTGATAAAAAAAACCCTGAAGCAGTGCTGGATTCATCAGTACCTCACCGAGTTACTAGATCCATGGCTAGGGACCATAACACATGAATACCAAATATAGCGACATCAAAGATCTGTATTCTATTTTTTATAGCAAATTCCTGCAAGTTCTACCAGCATGGAATGCTCTCATTGCTGGTTACTAAAAAATGGGAAACCTTACAAGTGCTCGCTCCATCTTTTATCAAAGGGACAAGAAGAAAATATTCATCTTGGCCTTTGTGTTGCAATTTTTGTGGAGCCATAGCTGCTATGTATTTTTCAACTTGTGTACTAAATCTTCATGCAGGTGCAGGGTTTCTCATCATCTTGGTGGTTGTTCTCATGGTAGTTACATTGACATGGCACTATGGAACCTTGAAAGAGTTTGAGTTTGATTTACACAATAGGGTCTGGATGACCTGGCTAATTGATCTCAATCTAAGTCTGGGAGTTGCTTATGTCCCAGAAATTGGATTTATATCCACAGAATTAGTCAGGATTGTAACCAGTATTGCCGCGACTGCTTGTGGACTCCAAAAGGATATGTTGAGTGATCCAAGAGCAGTAGTTTCTGCACAGAAAAGTGAGGGTACACGAGAAGAAATTGGTCAAACTTCAATATTTATGAATGTTAGTATTTCAAAACTTAGAGTTGTGTCTCAAATTGAAAATGCCCATCCACTGGTATGTATGGTGTATGATGATGCCACCCCATTTCATGACATGCCTATCATGGCACTTCAGGGGGATGATACTAGCAGAGTTTTTGACCAAATCTCACGGAGGAATTTAATTTGTTGTCTTCATGGATATCTTGCAGAAATGGTGGGTTTATTCTCACATGGGGTTTAGCAAATTCTGGTGGAACGTCTTCTTAGTTAGTCATGGCCTTGCCAAAGGGGAGCAGGTGATAGTTTAGACTATTGTTGGTTCCTTGACCGTGTGTTGGGTTGCGACTGTGAGTAATGTTGGCCGTGATGAAAAAAAAATCCTTTTCAGGCAGAACATTTGGCCAATGGGGGAGAACCAGTGGAGGGTTTCGAATTTCGAATACCGCAATCTCTCCCTCCGGGTGGGGTTTCCTTGGCAGTGCTTTCACAACTTGTGTCATCCAGTGGGTCTAGCAACTTGGGGAGACGTGGCGACATTTCGGCAAGCATCCCTACCTTCGAGCTTGAGGACAAGCTCTTTCTCCATGAGGGGTGTAATGTTATGACCTCAATAGTAGGTCGAGTCATGCAAAGGTGCAAGGCTGAGTCAATTAGTATTAAGTTAAATTTTTTTCTTTAATTTACTTTTACTTCATTTTTTATTTCAGTTGAAGAGTTAATATTCCTCAGGGGCATTATTGTAATATTTTATCTTGAACTTTGTTAGCGTGAACCCTACTTAAGGGGTGAAAGAAATGAGAAAAGGAAATCTTGTTTTAGAGTATACAAGGAATTTGGAGTTCTCCAAAACGAGCTCTAGGGTGTGTGTTCTCCTCAACGAACCTAAGGATGTGCATTCTCCTCAAAGAGCCTAGGGTTTAAAGTTCCCCTTCGAGCTGGGTTATGTCCTCCTCTTCCTTCTCCCCTCTGAATCGTTGTGTGAGATCCGAGACCATAACAATCATGTGAGGTGGCATGATGATTCATCACACGAGCTAGAATCCTTATCACATGAGTTAGAAGATTTGGCAATCTTCCTTGATTAAGGTAATCGATTTATCTTCCCTTGATTTATGTAGATTTGGATAATCATGATTGACATAATTAGTGATATAGGGATCCTATCTTATCTCTTAATATGTAATTTAAATAGTATAAATAGGGGTCTTGGTTGAAGGATTCAATCAAGCACTCTCCTTTCTTCCCGAGCTCCCTCTCTCTCTCTCTCTCCCTCTTTACTCTTTTTCTTCTCCCTCTCTCATCTTGGTTGAGGTTTCAATCATGGGGTCCTAAATTCAACATGGTATCAGAGCATCAAATTTAGGATTCCCACGTCAAAAGATTGCTCTAAGAAGTTATGATCAAAGCTACTCACAAAGGGCTCTTTGTGAACCAAGATTGAAGCTTGTGAGATAAGTTTTTCATTCTTATGATTATTACTTCATGCTCTAATATTTTGGATATTAGAAGATGGTTCAGAGATGATTTTATTTTTGTCTTCATCATATGAAATTATTGAGATTTATGCATCTCGGATTAGAAGAAGTTTACCAAGGTAGTTTGGCCGGTTTGCAACCGGCAAGTTCTTGGCTGAAAATCGGTTTATGTTGAGATTTTCTGCAAAAAAATTATAATTTTTTGGGAACAAGATTTTACTAATGATGAAAATTTTTCTTGAGCTTATTATGAGTGGTTCTTAATCCATTGGATTTCAGAAATCTAATTACTTAGCTTCTATGCTAAGCCTCTCCATTAACCGAATTGTTTGAAGAACTCTACTCGGTTTTGTGATTTTTTGGAAAAAATTTTGAGAGCCACAAGGTGGATAATTGTTCTTGGAAAATAAATCATTGAATATTGTGTTTTACTATGTTGAATTTAGGATCCCTTTTCCATAATTCCGAGCAAGAGAAAGAATAAATAAAAAAGAGAAAAGGGAAGAAGAGCTCTCGGGTAGAGAGAAGAAAAACTAAAAGAGCAAAGAGAGCGAGGAGTAGGGTTAGGGAAACCTAATCTCTCTCAGCCGTGAGTAGCAGCAATAATCCAAGAGGGTCCTAACCCCTCTCAGCACTCTAGAAACCACGGTCCATCTCTACCTATCCGAGAACAGCAAGGGTTTCTCAACCCTTACCGAGAACATCAACCTAGTTGTTAAAAGGACACTCTTTTATTCCTCACCAAGAACAGCAGCTCTCCTACAACTTTGGATTCATCAATCCCACGCCGAGTTACTCAATCTATGGTCCAAGACGATAACAACGTGGTATCAGAGCAGGGTAACACGGGGGAACCCAGCAATCGTGACTTAAAAGAGTTGATGATCATAGGGCAACAACCACAGGCAGAAACACAAGAAGAAAATGAAAGAAAGTTTGCCCTAACCTCTAGATTGATAGACTTTCTGGAATGATGGGAAATATTATGATTGGAAGAAACTTAGCCCCGGAAAAAAGAGGAGAGGACAACTCGCTCAATAGAAGGGGAGACCAGTTTACAAGGCGCATTGACTTTCCTGGCCAGACGGGAACTTTCAACCAAGGAGGAGGCACCGTACCCAGATAATAAAACTTGACTTCCCTTCTTTTAATGGGTCAGACGACCCTTGATTTGGTTACATAGGTGAGAAACTTTTTTTACCCATCAGAGAACATCAGAAATTGATAAATTGGGACTAGCCGCCATCCACGTGCTTGATGAAGCACAACTCTAGTTTCATCAAGTAGAGTTGGATAGATTGGTGCTAGATTGGGAAGAGTTTAAGGAATTATGCACTATATGGTTCGGTCCTCCAGTCCATAGTAACCCCTTGTGAGATTTGGTGTTTTTACGACAAAATGGCCTAGTGGAACTATATCAAAAAAAAGTTTCAAGAAAAATTGGCATGAGCCAGTCGGATGCTTCACGTAGACCAGCGGGTCAATTTATTTACAGAAGTCCTTAATGATTCATTAAGGTTAGAGGTGGAGCTCCACACACCTGTTGACTTAGCTCTACCAATGAATCTAGCTTATGCACTGGAAACTCAACAAAAATTTCAAAACAAGAGGATAGCTTGGCAAGGAGACCATAACACTTCCAATAGTTGGCAAGGGAAGCGCAACACTAACCCTCATATAACTTTTCCAATAGGGCAACAGGTCAGAAATCATCCCGTTACTACTCCTGCAGAAAATACAAGGCCCAGCAACCCACCCACCCAGTCTTTTAGAAAATTAACTAGTTTGGAGATGGCTGACCGCAGGGCAAAGAACTTATGTTACAACTGTGATGAACCGTATAGGGCAGGCCATCAGTGTAAAAGGTTGTTATGGTTAGAAGTCGATGAAATCATAGAATCATAATAGATTGATGATCTTCCTAAGGAAGATACACCATAAATTTATCTACATGCCATTACAGGCTAGAAATCCGCCAAAACTATGCAAGTCCAGACTTTGGTGATGGACCAGGACTTTGTCAGCCTTGTGGATTTGGGAAGTACACATAATTTTCTAAGTTTAACAACTGCTTAACACTTTCAACTACATATACTGCCACACTCAATAGTAACGGTTTCGATTGCCAATGGAGAAAAAGTTCCTAGCAACGGCATTGGCAAAAAAATAAAATTCTAAATTGGTACAACTTTCTTTCATTCAGAATTTTTTGTCATACCTCTAGCTGGGTTCGATATGGTATTGGGTATTAAATGATAGTTTACTTCTTTAACTATGAATTTTGAAACAGGCAGACAAAAAGTGCTATTACAGGGCAGTAACGTGGACAAGCCACATCACATTCATACACTTCACACAAAGGACAATCCAGATAGCAATATAGAACATCTTCTGGATGAATTCCCAGACTTGTTCCAAGAGCCCTCCGGGCTGCCTCCCTTGAGGCACTGTGACCATCGGATATGTGTAAAACAGGGCTCAGAAGTGGTGGTAGTTCGACCTTATCAGTACCCTCACCTCCAGAAAGATGAAATCGAAAGACAGTGCCAAGCCATGCTACAACAAGGCCTTATTCGTAGGAATCATTCACCGTTTTCATCACCAATCCTCCTCATCAAGAAAATGATGGTACATGGTGATTTTATGTCGATTATTGGGATTTGAATGCCCAAACTATGAAAAACAAGATCCCTATTCCTATGGTGGAGGAGCTTCAAGATGAATTACATGGGTCATATATATTCACAAAATTGAACTTGTGCTCCGGATATTATCAGGTTCGTATGCATCCAGATGACATTGAGAAAAATGCCTTCTGCACTCATCACGGCCATTTTGAATTTGTAGTCATGCCATTTCCAATGCACCCTCCACATTCTAGGCATTAATGAATGAGATATTCCGCAACTATCTCCATAAATTTGTTCTTGTTTTCATTGATGACATACTTATTTACAGCCAGTCACAGTTGATTTTGAGAAAATTCAAGCTAATGCCGATTGGCCGCAACCTATGAATACCTCTTGTTGGAGAGGGTTTTTGGGATTGGCAGGTGTTGAATTTATGCAAAAGTGAAATACTTCATTGACTTCAATAACTTGTTGTAATCAAAGGACATGAACCTCTATTTATAATAGAGGAAGGTAGTAGAGTCCAATTACAATAAAACTACCTTTGTCCCAATTACTCCTAAACTCTAACACTTAAGGTAAGTCCTAACATAATTAGGTAACTCAATATTGATAAAAGACAAATATAACTTAAACTAAAACTCTTCTTGGTCATGATCCTAAGATAAACAAACTTTTGTGAGTCCTTCTTGATCTTCCAACTGATGTGATAAGGATGCCAGGTATTGGTAATCATTGTGGGTCCTACTTCTTATGGGCTTGGGCCCATCTTGTGGGCCTTCCTTGGTCATGTGGCCCATCTTATAATAATCTTACATATGTAGGCCTTCCTTGGTCGTTTGGACTTGATCTTATCTTCTTCCCCCTCAAGCTGGGGGTGAGAAAATAACATGAACTCCCAGCTTGTTGCAAATGATGTATAAAATATTTTTGTATAAAATGGCACATCTTCCAATATGCCTTCATCTTCCAACATTCCCCCTCATGTTGTTTTGTCCTTCTATGAAGCCTTGCGGCATTATAAGTGAGAGTAAAAATCACTCCTAGCTGGTAAGCCATTGCTTAATACTCCAGTCTTAATGCTGGATGTAGGGCACACTCCACTGCTATCAGTAGTGTGTCTATCGGCATTGCTCTGAAGTGTCCACCACCGTGTCCCTCCATAGGGCAATGACTCTCAAGTGGTAGGAGACATAAAAGCCATTACAGGGGAGGGGAGGGGGGGAGGGGATGAAGTTCCTCCGTCATGGAATCCCAACCACAAATAATTTTCATCTTTTTTATGGGGATGATGTTCCTCCATCATGGACTTCCAACCACAAATAATTTTCATCTTTTTGACGGGGATGAAGTTCCTCCATCGTGGAATCCCAACCACAATTAATTTTCATCTTTTTGACGGGGATGATGTTTATCCATCATGGACTTCCAACCACAAATAATTTTCTTCTTTTTTACGGGGATGAAGTTCCTCCGTCATGGACTCCCAACCACAAATAATTTTCATCTTTTTGACGGGGATGAAGTTCCTCCATCGTGGACTCCCAACCACAAACAATTTTGATCTTTTCGAAGGGGTAAAATAAATGATGACATGAGGCTACCTCTTATTCAATAATAATGTCCCCAAAGAGACATAATAGTTGTAGCTGGATATAACACAACCATCTTCCAACACATATAACACGAACCAAATAATAATCTTTGTTAAAGAACCCATTAAATAATCCAATATCAAATTTCTTCATTGATGCACAAGCATCATCTTTTGTGCTCCCCCTTTCTTCAATAATTTTGTCACATAAACTTATCCACAACATAAGGAAAAATACCTCTTTCTTGTACTTCTTCTACTTCTCCCCTTCAAGCTGGGAGGTAATGGTAGTGATCCCAGCTTGAACCAAATATCATTGATGTAGCAATAAGCCCAAATAACAAATATGTATAAATAAGTGATATATTTTTCAGATATTTCAACTCAAAAAGTGACACAAAACATTGGTCATAAATTCGGATTTTCAATGTAACAGAATACCAACATGACCTTTGATTCTTCCAATTCGAGTACATCTTTCAATATAGATCAGATTGACATAAATTGTTTTCCTTCTAAAAATAGACTTAAATACCTTTCATTCAAGTATAAATTATCTTCATAAAATATAATTTTTAGAAGATAAATAATCTTATATATTTCTGTCTCTGTCATTTGGCCGAACTAAATACTGTTTCTCCTGTTTTTCTAGAATGACCATTGACTCTTCAAAGATCAATATCTCCTTATAAAAATATTATAACGAGGATTGGTTGAATAGGTAAGAAAATAAACTTACATATATTTCATATGATATATAATTCTCCTTATAAAGTCTTTTTCTTGATTGCATAAAATACCTCAGAATTTGAGGCTTTCTGCTGCAGCTCGAACCTCTTCAATAATCTGACCTTTGCTACTTCAAATATCGATTTCTCTTTGCAGATCAGATAAAAAATTGGTTGAATAGGTAAAAGAATAGACTTACATATATTTTGTGTTATATATATTTCTTCATATAAAGTCTAGTTCTTGATAGCAAAAAATACGTCGGAATCTGAAGATTGTTGCTGCTTCTTGAACCTTTTTACAATCTGACCTTTGCTCATTCAAATATCGATATCTCTCTGTAGATAATCCGATTGGAACAAATCATTCTTCTTTAGAAATTATACTCAAATATATTTTCGTCAATATATATATATATATATATATATATATATATATATATTACAATATGAAAAACTACGTATAGAGGTAAAAATTGCAAAGAATACTACCGGTGTAAGGACTGAAAAAAATAATAGAGGAAGGTAGTAGATAACCTGCTCTGATACCATATTGAATTTATGGAAAATTGAAATAATTCATTGACTTCAATAACTTGTTGTAATCAGAGTACATGAACCTCTATTTATAATTGAGGAACGTAGTAGAGTCCAATTACAATAAAACTACCCTTGTCCCAATTACTCCCACACACTAACACTTAAGGTAAGTCCTAACAAAATTAGATAACTCAATAATGATAAAAAGACAAATATAACTAAAACTAAAACTCTTCTTGGTCGTAACCCTAAGTTAAAGATATTTTTGTGAGTCCTTCTTGATCTTCCAACTGATGTGATAAGGATGTCAGGTATTGGTAATCATTGTGGGTCCTACTTCTTATGGGCTTGGACCCATCTTGTGGGCCTTCCTTGGTCACATGGCCCATCTTATAATAATCTTACATATGTGGGCCTTCCTTGGTCGTTTGGGCTTGATCTTATCTTCCAACAGTAGGATATTACAAAAAATTTATCAGGAATTATGGACCGTTGGCAGCACCATTGACAAATCTCCTCAAGAAAAAATCCTTTATTTGGAATGATCAGACCACATAGTCCTTCTCCGATATCAAATTAGCTCTTGCCTCCACACTAGTTCTGCAACTTCCCAATTTTGAAGATTTATTTGAGGTCGAGTGTGACGCATTAGGTGGGGGCATTGTCATTCTACAACAGCACTTTCACCCTATTGCATATTTTAGCCGACAGTTGGCAGTACGACATCACAAATTGCCAGCATAAGAACACGAGTTAATCGAGTTGGCCAAAGTTGTCCAACATTGGAGACCATAATTAGAGGGCCATGCATTTCTCATTTGCACTGATCATTACAGTCTTAAATATTTGTTGGAGCAGTGTATCACAACTTCTCCTCAACAACAGTGGATCAATAAATTGATGGGATTCGACTTTACAGTGGAATATCACGCTAGCCGGTTAAACAAGGCAGTTGATGCGTTGTCATGACGTTTGGAGACTCCGCCACTTCTCTATGCTATCAGCCAGCCTCATTTTATTCTATTAGACTTGGTAAAGGAGGAAAATATCAGCAATCCGGTTCTTCTTGATATGCACAAGAAAATTACATAGGTGGCTCTGGACTCTAGAAGGGCAATTCTGGATTCTCTCATTTACTACATATTACGATTATATGTACCACACTCTTCAGAGTTAGTTTCAGCCATCATCTCTGCATACCATGACAGCACTCATGAAGGCATACAGAAAACATTGCATTGAATTTGAGTGGATTTCTAGTGGCAGGCTATGAAGACCTCCATTGCAGCATATGTTACATCTTGTCCAGTGTGTCAACGTAACAAGGCCGAACAATTAAGTCCAGCGGGTCTTCTACAGCTTTTGGCACTTCCTACATAAGTTTGGGCCAATATTTCTATGGATTTCGTTGAAGGTCTTCCACAATCTTCCGGCAAATCGATATTATTTGTGTGGTGGATCGGTTCTCCAAGTATGCTCGCTTTATCCACATGGCACACCCATATACAGCATCCAGAGTGGCACGGATATTTCTCGAGCATATTGTTCATTTACATGGTATTCCCGAACAAATTGTCAGTGATCATGATGCGGTCTTTACCAACACTTTTTGGTGTGAACTTTTTCACCTATGTGGCACAAAGTTGAAATTCTCCTCATCCTATCATCCTCAAATAGACGGCCAAACAGAGGTAGTTAACCGCACTATGGAAATGTATCTCTAATGTCTAGTGGGTGATCGTCCTAAAAACTTGTTTCAATGGCTATCGTGGGCTGAATATTGTTACAACACTTCCTTCCACACCGCATTATAGTCTACTCCCTTCAGCGTTCTATATGGAAGAGATCCCCCGTTGGCTTCTCTCGTATACTTTGGGCTCCACCAGAGTGGACTCTATTGATCAAGCACTCAATGAACGGGACAGGTGCTAAAGAATATTTCGTCTCACCTCCTCAAAGCACAAGTTCGAATGAAGGACTTCTACGAATAGGGACACCGAGATATCGAATACAAGGAAGGAAACTATGTCTGGTTACAACTCCAACCTTACTGGCAACACTCACTAGTGGGCCAACACCGTCATAAAATTTATCCAAAGTACTTTGGACCTTTCTCTATTATTCGTCACGTCGGGCCAGTTGCCTATCAACTGCAACTTCCCGCAACGGCCAAACTTCATGATGTGTTCCATGTCACCTTACTTAAACTACTTTAGGGTCCACCTCCTCTGACCATCCCATCATTTCCTCTGGTGGACAATGGATGGGTTATTCTTACTCCAACTTTGGTATTGTGTGCCCAACGTATTAAAGACCAGTGGGAGATTCTAGTCTAGTGGAAGGACACCGAACCAGTGGCTTCTACATGGGAACAGTTGGCCAACTTCAAACAGGTCTACCCAACTTAGGAATTTGAGGACAAGCTCTTTTTCCAAAGGGGGGGGGGGGGGGGGGGGGGGGGGGGGGGGGGTGTTGCGGGGGTGCAGATGTTGAGGACTCAATAGCTCACTGAGTCACCCAATGGAGGCGGCAATGACTCACTGAGTTAATTACTTTTACTTTCATAGTTTATGTTGCTTTTAAGTATAGTTTTTCATTAAGTTTGTAATGATATAGGTCGTAGGGGCAGAACTGCCAATTTTAAGCCCTAAACTGTAATGATGTCAAACACTATTTAGAGGGGAAAGGAATAGAAGAAAGGCAAGCATTGAATTAGGTTAATCAGTGTTTAGAGTTCTCCTTGATGAGGTCTAGGGTTTGGGAGGTCTCCTTGACGAGCTCCAGGTGTAGTTTCTCTATTGACTTTGAGTTGATTCTTTCCCTTTGAATTCTGTTTTGCATTGATATTACCTAGGCCAAGGAGGGAGGGTTGTTTTCCTTTTTCCGTGTCCAATCAGAGGCTATAGCCTCTTCTACATCCACAGCAGCAAGAGGAGACTTCTCTCCCTCTTTCCAAGCAAGGGCAAGGGTTTTCCAACCCTATACCAAGAGCACATCCTAAGAGACGTGATTCAGCCTCTAATCCAGTGAGGAGTAGGGATAGGGAAACCTAATCTCTCTCAGTCATGAGCAGTAGCAATAATCCAAGAGGGTCCTAACCCCTCTCAGCACTCTAGCAACTAGGGTCCATCCCTACCTGTCTGAGAACAGCAAGGGTTTCTCAACCTTTACCGAGAACAGAAACCTAGCTGTTAAAAGGAGACCCTTTTATTCCTTACCGAGAGCAACTGCTCTCTTACAGCCCTAGATTCATCAATCCCACACCGAATTACGATATCCATGGTCCGGGACCATAACAGGATTTGCCTTTTGAAGATGTATGGGTGGGTGAGCAATTCCATAGTGTAGTGCCAAGACAGCAAAGATTGCGTCAACTTCCCCAGCAGCCCCAAAGCGATGGCTAGTAGCACTATTTGTTGAAAACAATGCCAAAGCCCATGAACATGCATGCCCTGTAGTTACCCGTGTTATTGCATTGGAGTCAACAACATCATGCAGTGTAGGTGATGTGGCATGAACATTGACATAATCCATGTTATGCACACAATAACATTATTATTTTAGTTGTTTTCTTTAATTTATTTTATTTATTTCAATTTTAGGCTGCAGAGGTATTTTTGGAATATTTTATTTATAGGGGTATTTTTATAATATTTTATGTTAAACCCTAATAGGGTGAACCCTATTTAAGGGGTATGAGTAACGAGAAAGAAAAGCATTGAAGTATTAAGAATTAGGTTAAACCTAGCGTAAAGAGGCTTGAGATCACCTTCTTGATCTCGAGGTTAGGGTTTCCTTAAAAACTCACGTATTCTCTCATCCTCCATTGATTTTCGTCTTTCCCATGTTTTCCTACTATTCCTACGGTAATGCCTGCAAGACCCGTAACCCGTGGCAGATCCCAGATCCTCCCAAAGAATCCTTGTGTCAGATCCAGGACCGTAACAACTAGTATCAGAGCGAGAACACAATGGGTTATTCTATATCCCAAAGAAAGATGAATTGCTATGGGTAAGGAATTGGAAGAAATACGAGCACGGTTAGATGCTTCCATTGAATGTTATGCAAGGGAGGAACTTGTTGCTGCAGTAAAATAGGTCACACGACCTCAAATCTCCGACCACATATGCGCACAAGAGGTAGCAGGAGCTATCTCGGACGGGGCAACAGGCCAAGGGCCAAACAAATCAAAATTTTCTTCCCGTTTACCGGCCGAAGCACCTACGGAAGGTTTGGGGGTGACCCCAAACCCCTTATCACAGGAAACAGAATTCCACAGGCGACGGCAATAAAATCGGCCAGCAGAGAAGCCCCTAAGGGGTGTTGTTCACCGTTGGAGAAAGTTTTGTGGGCACCCAACCGCAACACCTTTCCGCAGGGGTCCGTCGATCTAGCAACCAGCATGGCACGGAGCACATGGGGGGAGAAAGGGCGATGGGAAAAAGGGGCGCCAGAACGCCTCTCAAACCAAGCAACAGAAAATCCTCCAGCAGGGACACCTCGACGTCCTCCTGTGGGCCATAGGAGGAAGAGGAGGCGCCATAGGAAAAATTTTCTCAAGGGATCTCTGTTCCGGGGGACTGAGAAATAGAGATTCACACATTTGAGAGCCCTCTGTCTCGGCAACTCTCCCACCAGCGAAGCCCCAACGGGCTGCTGTTCACCACTGGAGAAGCAGGAGATTCCGTCGGTGACATTTCCGCAGAAGACCATCGGCGACAATTCAGCAGAAGACCCGTCGGCGACATTCCAATAGAAGAACCATCGGCGACATTCCTCCAGAAGACCGTCGGTGACATTTCCGCAGAAGACCCTAGCGACATTCCAGCAGAAGACCCGTCGGTAACATTCCAGCAGACGACCAATTGGCGATGCTTCTGCAAGTACCGCCTCCTGCCCTGTTCGGGATCTGCTGCAGGAGGAAGAAGTGGTCTGATTAAATTTTCCTAACTTAGGAAAATTTAATCGGCGTTGTCCGCTGAGTCTTGTGCGGGACTGGGCTGACTGCACCGAGTTAACTCAGGCCAACTCGGTCCGAGCCAATTTAAAAAAAAAAAAAAAAAACTAAACTCCTTAGAGGGCATGCTCCAGTTTTTGGGCGTCCAACAGGAGAAGATAGCGATCACGGATGCTACTCGGGCATAGGTGGAGACGTCGGCATACAGACACTACTTTCGAGCTTGAGGTCAAGCTCGTCTTCCAAGGGGGGTGTGATGTTATGCATGCAATAACATTATTATTTTTGTTGTTTTCTTTAATTTACTTTATTTATTTCATTTTTAGGTTATAGGGGTATTTTTGGAATATTTTATTTATATGGGTATTTTTGTAATATTTTATCTTAAACCCTAACAGGGTGAACCCTATTTAAGGGGTATGAGTAATGAGAAATAAAAGCATTGAAGTATTAAGAATTAGGTTAAATCTAGCGTAAAAAGGCTTGAGATCACCTTCTTGATCTCGAGGTTAGGGTTTCCTAAAAAACCCACGTATTCTCTCATCCTCCATTGATCTTCGTCTTTCTCATGTCTTCCTACTATCCCTACAGTAATGCCTGGAAAACCCGTAACCTGGGGCAGATCCCAGATCCTCCCAAAGAATCCTTGTGTCAGATCCGGGACCGTAACAACTGCTATTAGAGCGGGAACAATATGGGTTATTCTATATCCCAAGAAAGATGGATTGCTATGGGTAAGGAATTGGAAGAAATACGAGCACGGTTAGACTCTTCCATTGAACGTTATGCAAGGGAGTAACTCGTTGCTGTAGCAAAATAGGTCACACGACCTCAAATCTTTGACCACATATGCGCACAAGAGGTAGTAGAAGCTATCTCAGACGGGGCAACAAGTCAAGGGCCGGACAAATCAAAATTTTTGTCCCGTTTACCGGCCGAAGCACCTGTAGAAGGTTTGGGGGTGACCCCAAACCCCTTATCATGGGAAACCAGAATTCCACAGGCGACGACAATAAAATCGGCCAGCAGAGAAGCCCCTAAGGGGTGTTGTTCACCGTCGAAGAAAGTTCTGCGGGCAACCAACCGCAACACCTTTCCGCCGAGGTCCATCAATCTGGCAGCCAGCATGGCGCGAAGCACATGGGGGGAGAAAGGACGATGGGAAAAAGGGGCGCCAGAACGCCTCTCGAACCAGGCAATGGAAAATCCTCCAGTAGGGACACCTCGACGTCCTCCTGTGGGCCACTGGAGGAAGAGGAGGTGCCGTAGGCAAAATTTCTGCAAGGGGTCTGTGTTCCGAGGGGTTGAGAAATAGAGATTCACACGTCCGAGAGCCTTCTATCTCGGCAACTCTTCCAGCGGCGAAGCCCCAACGGGCTACTATTCACCATTGGAGAAGCAGGAGATTCCGTCGGCGACATTTCCGCAAAAGACCGTCGACGACAATTCAGCAGAAGACCCGTCGGTGACATTCCAACAGAAGAACCGTCGACGACATTCCAGCAGAAGACCATTGGCGACATTTCCGCAGAAGACCGTCAGTGGCATTCCAGCAAAAGACCCATCGGCAACATTCCAGCAAACGACCAATCGACGACGCTTCCACAATTACCGCCTCCCACCCTGCTCGAGATCTACTGCAGGAGGAAGAAGGGGTCCGATTAAATTTTCCTAACTTAGGAAAATTTAATCGGCGCGGTTCGTTGAGTCTCGCACTAGACCGGGCTGACTGCAAGGAGTTAACTCAGGCCAACTTGATCCGAGCCAATTTAAAAAAAAAATAAATAAATAAATAAACACCTTAAGGGCATGCTCCAGTTTTTGGGTGTCCATCGGGAGAACATAGCGATCGCGGATGCTACTCGGGCACAGGTGGAGATGTCGGCATACAGACACTACTTCCGAGCTTGAGGTCAAGCTCATCTTCCAAGGGGCGTGTAATGTTATGCACACAATAACATTATTATTTTAGTTGTTTTCTTTAATTTACTTTATTTATTTCAGTTTTAGGCTACATGGGTATTTTTTGGAATATTTTATTTATAGGGGTATTTTTGTAATATTTTATCTTAAACCCTAACAGGGTGAACCCTATTTAATGGGTATGAGTAATGAGAAAGAAAAATATTGAAGTATTAAGAGTTAGGTTAAATCTAGCATAAAGAGGCTTGAGATCACCTTCTTGATCTAGAGGTTAGGGTTTCCTCAAAAACCCACGTATTCTCTCATCCTCCATTGATCTTCTTCTTTCCCATGTCTTCCTACTATCCCTACGGTAATGCCTGGAAGACCCGTAACCCATGGCAGATCCCAGTTCCTCCCAAAGAATCCTTGTGTCAGATCCGGGACCGTAACAATCCACTTTATTCGGATGAAGGCCTGACTGTTGTAGCACAATAGTGATAGCCAAAATTGCCCCCCTCCTATCAGTATGTGGCTGAATAATGTGATAAGCATCACTTGACATTCCATAGCCACAAATTCCAGCATAAGTACTGACTCCAAGTTCTTGTGCATGTTCAAGATCCTCCAACACCATTACACCAGAACATTCACCTATTACAAAGCCATTTTGATCAAAGTCAAGTGGTCTAGAAGACTCTTCTGGTAAATGGTGATACTTTAAAGGTAAAGCTTTGGACCTGTTCCTAGTGATGTAGAATTGAACCCATTTGGCAGCCTCAATAGCTCTTAGCAGCATGCTGAACAGACCTAGGTAAGTTACTTGTTCTAGTTCAATGGCTTGAGTGTTCATTTTACCAACCAACTCAACTGAATCGTTGTAGAACCCATGTGCTGCAAAACCAGCGGCTTCCTCCTGTCTCTTCTCCACATCCATAGATGAAGGAAATGCAGTGCCACCAACAGTCCCTTGTTCAATTGGAGGACCCAAGTTTGCCACTGATGACATGAAGTCAGGTGTTCCAAAATGAAGAAGGGCATCTACAGAACCTAATGCATAGCAAGAGGTGGAATTAAAAGTAGTAGGTAACCCACATAATCCTTTGTGACCAAAGAAATGAGATAGGCCATTTAGCTGGCCTAAATATTGACCTATCAGTTTTCTTTTTTCCAAAGTGTGGTCACAGATCTTAATAATTGTATTCATTGCAGCATTTACAGGATTCTCATGATCTATAGATGCACCCAGCGATTCCCTTTTATGCTCTACATATGCCTGGTGCTGCTCATCGGCATCCTTTCCAACAGTTTTAATTTTCTGCTGTTGTGCCCATTTCTGCACTGCAACAGCAGCAGCAATTTGAAAATTTGTCCCGTTGTTGAACCCATCAGTCTCCCCATTGTTTCTCACTTCGGCCACCCTATAATTTCTAGCAAGTATAACAGTCGCCTTTTCAACATAACCTCTGATTATATAATTCCAAGACTCCACCTCTATAGTAGGCATTTCATCCAGGATAGGATTAGCCCACTGCAAGAGATTATGTATCTGCTGGAACAGAGTGACCTTCAATTCTACTGGTGCAGAGTGACCTTCAATACTGCTGGAACAGTGTTCAGTGCTGAAAAAAAATGATTGTATTCCTCCCACAGTTTGCATATACCTCCATCAACATTACTCCATTATCCTGGTTGGCAGCATCTAGTGTTCCACTTGCAGCACCCACATTTGCCACCAGTGAAATAAAGTCCTTACTCTCAGTTTGTATTTTCTGCACTGGCACAACCAACATCATTTTGTAGAATCCTTTACAAGAATTCTCATTATCATTTTTTCCCTTGTATTGTGCTTCTTTACACACAAAATTCCTACTTTGTCCAGCAGGATTTGTTCCACCACAAAGAGTTTCAAACCCAAAATTCACTGATAATGTGTTGCCATTGGTCATTTGCTCATTTGCTACTAAAGTAGGATCAACTTCCATAATAATGGAACAGACACCGCTAGTCCCTTCTCCCAGCATTACATGCAAATTATGGCCAAGAGAACCTTCATCATTGAGAGTCTCCCTATCTACCAGCAATTTCTCAAAATCAGTTTGTAATTGTTGTTGTGCTGCCCCATCCTGCACTGCCACAACAGCAGCAAATTGAAAGTTCACCAGGCTGTTCAATCTAACAGTCTCACCATTATTTCTCACATTGGCTACCCTCTCATTTCAATAATTCACACCTGGTTGAAGAATTGCCACGAACAATGGTCAAGCAGCATACATGAGACTAAACACAAAGTTTTCAGATTGACTGTTTCTACTAGAAAAATGAAAAAGAACAAATGCACTGGTTCTGTTTTCGTCAAACGTAATAAAAATTATCACCCATAGCATAGTCTCTACCATTTCCAGAAAACCCAAAAAATTTCCATCTCGCATTGTAGACAGAAAAAACTGAATTTCGTCAAAATTGGAATAATGTCTCTGTTACTTTGCTTCACGGAACAATCCCAATGCCATTGGAGAGGTATTTTGTAAAACATCAAAGGATTTGAGAAAAGAGAAGACAAAATTTGGAGAAATTCATCTCAGAAGCTTACCCCAAATTTTGTTGAAGTCGGGTTCCCGTTGTGCTGCCAAAACCGAGAGTGAGATTGAGAGTCCCTACCGTACCTTTTTCTGATGGAGCCTTAGTTTTTTTCAATGGAAAACATCAACCCTTTTGGGCTTCTCGACTTGGTGATTTTCCGTCTCATGGTCTGAGAGGTGTTTTGGTTCTTGATAGAAGGGGGTTGTTGATGCCAAACCCAAATCAGCCCTTCCCATCAGAGGCGTATCTCGGAAATATTTGCTAGTTGGAAGAGTCGCTGGAAATTTTTCCTTCTCCTGTTCAAGAAGGGGTTTTGCTTGCCGGGAGCAGGGGTCTTTTGCTTTCAAATTTTCTGGGTCTCATTTCCATGCTCGGGATTTTCGCGCAGGAATTCCCCACTCAGAGATTTTCATGGTCCCCGATTTTGGATTTCCATGCTCGGCCCCTTCCTCTAAAATTCCATCACGCCTCGCTGTCATTCATATTTCCCTTACGAGTATGTCGAGTTTCTGTTTAATAACTGGGATTTGATTCAACTATTGCATAATACGAGCGAACCTCGTCTCATTTTCTGCCTATAACTCTCCGAGTGTATTCTACCCTCTAATCAGCAACTCTCTTAACTCCCCATTGCTGGAATTCCCCATGTTACGCAGCTCTAATACTAGTTGTTACGGTTCTGGATCTAACACAGTAATTCGTAGGGAGGAAGAAGAGAATGACAAAAATCAAGCCGAAGGAAAGCTTGAAAACCCTAGGTTCTTTGCGGAGAACGCAGACCCCTGATCTCGTTAAGGAGAACTCAAAACTCTTATTTACTCTAATTCAATACTTGCCTTTTTCTCATTACTCTTACCCCTTAATATAGGGTTCACCCTTATAGGGTTCACCCTTACAAGGTTCAAGATAAATTACTACAAAAATGTCCCTATGACCTATTAACTCTTTAACTGAAATAAAATAAAGTAAAGTAAAAAAACAATTAATTAGACTCTAAATAACTTATTAATATTATTACGTGCATAACATCCAACTCCTTCTCGGTGATGATAAAACCCTACTAACGGCGCCCCTCAATTATAAAGAGAAAATTAGGGCAATCGCGATACAACTTAACAATCTCCCACTTGGAGACTAATCCGTTGTCAATATCTTCTCTGCAGTGGAAATAGCTTCTCAATCATCAAAGAGAAGTCCAATTGAAGTTGAACACAACTTCAGTTTCTCGATCGTAATTGTCTTTGTCAATAAATCAACCAGATTCTGACTTCCTTGAATCTTCTCAAGAGCTAAGAGTCCATCCTCCAAAGCCGATCTAATGAAGTGAGAACGTACCTATATGTGGTTTATTCTGGCAAGATAAATAGGATTATTTGCTAAATGAATAGCACTTTGACTCTCACAATATAACACATTCTTCCCATGCTTGAGTCCTAATTCTTCCCAGAAAGACTACAACCATATGATCTCTTTGTTGGCTTCGATCACGGCAACATATTCTGCTTCAGTAGTGAAAAGAACAACTATATTCTGCAACTTAGAGACCCAACTAACTATTTTACCACACAACGTGTATACATATCCAGTGGTACTCTAATGCCATCAATGTCTCCAGCCATGTCAGCATCTACATAACCCTTTAATCCCAAGTCTGACTTTCTAAAACATATGGTTGAGGTTGTAATGCCTCTCAAATACTTGTGAATACACTTCACTACTTCCCAATGTTGTTTAATTGGATTACTCATATATCTACTCACAACTCCCATTGCATGAGTTATGTTTGGTCTAGTACACACCATGACATACATGAGACTACCAATAGCAGAAGTATAAGGCACATGGGCCATGTTGGCTCACTCCTGCTCTATAGAAGGTGACTACTCTTTAGATAGCCTAAAGTGACTAGCCAAAGGAGTACTCACTGGTTTTGTATCATTCATGTTGAATCTACTCAGCACCTTCTCCACTTATTCTTCTTATGACAATTTCAAGACATCAGTATCTCTAGTAATCCTCATCCCAAGGATTTTTTTTTTGAACCACCCAATTCCTTCATTGCAAACTTCTTCGACAACTCCCTTATCAAATTATCTATTTCTTGTTTGCAATCACCTACTATCAATATGTCATGAACATATAGCAGTAGAATGATGTAGGAGTCATCACGCTTCTTCACATAACAAAAATGATCTGCTTGGCACCTCAAGAAATCATTACTACTCATAAAAGTGTTAAATTTCTTATACCACTATGTTGGAGCTTGTTTAAGACCATACAAGCTCTTTTGAAGTTTGCACAACATTTTCTCATTTCCTTGTGCATTGAAACCCTATGGCTGCATCATATAAATTTATTCCTCCGAATCACCATGAAGAATGGTTGTCTTTACATCCAACTGTTCTAAGTGCAAGTCTTCATTGGCCACTAGTCCAAGCATTTTCTAATAGTAGTCAATTTTATTACTGGAGAGAAAATCCTAGTGTAGTCAATGCCTTCTTTTCTTTGAAATCCCTTTACCACTAGTCTTGCCTTGTACCGCTTGTTGCCATCATGTTCATCTTTTATTCGGTACACCCACTTATTCTGCAAGGCCTTCTTTCCTTCTGGTAGCTCGGTCAACTGCCATGTCTGATTGGATAACAATGAATCCATCTCATCCTGCATGCCAACTCCCACTTGGTTGATTCATCAACTTGGATGACATCCTCATAACGCTCTGGTTCACCTTTATCAGTCAACAAAACATAATTAAGTGCAAAGGAGTACCTCTGTGGAGGTCTGCTAGTTCTGGAAGATCTCCTGAGTTTAGTCATAGGAATGTTCTGATTTACTTATGGGGTTATGTTTTCCTGGTCTGTCTAAGCAATATTCTCCATCTCAATAGCTAGAAGATCTCTCAACTGACTCACTTCAGACTTCTTGGCTTCATCACTTGTGCTCTCAGACTTGGTTCTCAACCTGTCTTTATACAAGGCACCTTCATTGAAGATCACGTACTTGCATCAAATTTACTTCTAGCAGCACCTATCTCAATAAAGAACCATTATTTAGATTTGGCATCAAGTTTACTTCTAGCAATAGAATCAATGTGAATACAACCAAACACTTTTAAGAAAGAAAGGTTTACCTCTTCGCCGCTTCTGACCTCTTCTAGTATTTTTCAATTCAATAGTGTCGAGGGACCTCTATTGATCAAATAAGCAACAATGCTAATAGCCTCAGACCAAAACAACTTTGGCAATCCCCCGTGTAATCTCATGCTCCTACCAATCTCGTTCAAAGTTCTGTTCATCTTCTCAGCCACACCATTCTCTAGGAATGGTCTTCTTCATCCTGGTTCCATTATCGACACAATACCGCTTGAAATCATCACCTACATATTCTCCCCTATTATCTAACTTTAGGCACTTCACCTTCAAATATGTCTCATTCTCAATCATTGCTCTCCATCTTTTCAAGGTATCAAAGACATCAGATTACTTTTTTCGGAAATAAACCTATACCTTTCTGCTGGCATCATCAATAAATGTCACATAGTAGTTAGAACCACCAAGCAAAGTAACATTTGAAGGCCCCCACACATCAGTGTGAACCAACTCCAATTTTGTTGTCTTTTGTTCCTTTTCGACCTTAGAAAAGCTAACCCTTTTCCATTTGCCAAAAATACAGCCTTCACACAAACTGTTGTTTAAAATTTTCAACCATGGTAGTTTCCCTTTGGATTGAAGCACTTTCATTCCCTTCTCACTCATGTGACTGAGCTTATAATGCCATAAGTCAAAATCTATAACAACATCAGTAACCATGTCTTTGCAATTGGAACTGATGTAAAGAGTTCCACTTCTAACTCCTCACTCAACAACCATGGATCCCTTTGTGACTTTCCACGCAGCACCATTAAAAGTCACATTATGACCTTCATCATCAAGTTGCCCTACTGAGACCAGATTATACATGTCTCACCTTGTGAATTTTCCACACTATCCCATTTGACATCCTCAAAAAGACATTACCAATACTGACAATATCCAAAGGATCTCCATCAGCAATATACACATTCCTGTGATCTCCATCAACATAATTCTCCATGATCTCATGATGTGTGGTGGTGTGAAAAGAAGCTCCCGAATCTAACACCCAAGAGTCAATAGGGCTATCAATCAACAAGAGTAAAGCATTTTGTACCTCTTCAGTCACCACTTTTGCAACATCATTTTTCTTTTCATCCTTCTTTGGTGTTCTGCAGTTCTTCTTTATGTGACCAGACTTGCCACAATTCCAGCATGCCACTTTCCTTCTGAATTTGGACTTGCTTCTACCATTCCTTGACTTCCCTCTGCCATTGCCCTTGTTGGAGTTCATCTCTAAGTTTCTGCTCCTAGTATCGACACTTAGGGCAAAATTAGATGTCAACGATTCTTCGAAGTCCTTTCTACGAACTTCCTCCGTGAGAATGGTATCTCGAACATCATTAAAGATCAACTTCCTATTGCCTACAGAGTTGTTGACCTTAGCCCTCATAGGCTCCCAAAAATTTGGCAAAGACATCAAAAGAATTAAAGCACAAACCTCATCATCAAATTTAATATGAATGTAAATTGATTGACAATCATGCTAAACTCATTCAAATGCGATGCAACTGATGTATTTTCTATCATCTTTAAATTGAAGATTTTTTTCATGAGATGAACCTTATTATTTTTGGAAGGCTTCTCATACATGTCGGACAGAATCTTCATCATCCCCATTGTGGTTTTCTCCGACACCACGTTGTGAGCAACGTTCTTCGATAGTGTTAACCGGACTACTCCCAACACTTATTTATCGAGGAGATTCCACTCATCATCTTTCATACCTTCTAGTTTCATATCCAGAAGTGGTGCGTACAGCTTTTTAATCTATAGATAATCTTCATTTTGCATCCTCCAAAACACAAAATCCATGCCATCAAACTTGTTGATCCCTAGTGTCGATCCTTCTCAGCTAGCCATTGATCTCAATCACAAACCAAAGCTCTTATACCACTTGTTAGGAATTAGACACCCTGATTCCAAACTAACATGAGCAATAATAGTAAACACGGAAGAAGGAAAAAAACAAGCACAAAAAAAGCACAACAAGATTTACATAGGTTTGCCTCAAGGTAAGACTACGTCCTGTCTTTCACCGCTATAGTAATCCACTATGAAGATGGAATAGTTTACAAGAGAAATCGTACAATTATAGGTGTTTCTTTCTAACCTCTCAGGCTGCAACTCCAACTCCCTGTCGGTGATAATAAAACCCTAATAACGGTACCTTTCAATTATAAAGAGAAAATTAGGGCAACCATGATACAAGAGTAAAATTCCAAAACTGCCCTTAGCATAGGGTGTTAATTAGGCTCCACAACTTAACATAAGTGAGGGCTATTGAATTTAGGACCCCTTTTCCATGATCATGAACAAGAGAAAGAAGAAAGAAAACCTAGAAAAGGGGAGGAAAGCTCTCGGTAGAGAAGAGAAAAAAATAAAAGGAGAAGAGTGGGTTGCACCAAGTAAGGAGAGGGAGAGAGAGAACCAACTCAGGATTGAATGTGTGACTTGATTAATTTTGACTTACAAGACCTCTCTTTATAGTAGAGGAGGAGGTAGAGTCCTTATACAACTTATCATTCAATCCTAATTACATTCCGACTCTAACTCTTCAATATAAGCAAGTCTATTTAAACTAAACAACTAGAACACCAACTTCAGTACAACTAGGAGTCCTTTCTTATTCACGTGAAGGGAATGGATAACCCAGCTCGTAGCCTTATCCTTGTGGGCCCCTCATGATCTCCTAGCTCACCTTGATAAGAGTGCCAACTTGTAAGATCTTTTTGGGTCCCACTTGATCTTCAAGTCTTCTAAATCAATTCAGCTTGTGCTTCTTACTTCCTTAACTCGTGCTTGCTTTGGGAAATGACTCTTCTTGGTGTCCCACGTCCTCTAGGACTCTTCTTGATGACCTACGTCCTTATGGTGGGTTCCACCAACTCAAGCACCATGATGGGTTCCACATTGTAACACTCCCCCTCCAGCTGGGGGTGAGAAGACATCATAAACGCCCAAATTGCTGCATATGGTAGACATAATCTTGTGAGTGACTGGTTTGGTGAGGATGTCTGCAACTTGATTTTGTGATGAGATGTGCTTCAGGGATAAGAGACCAGCTTGAAATTTTTCTCGTATAAAGTGGCAATGTACCTCAATGTGTTTTGTCCTCTCATGGAAGACTGGATTAGATGCAATATGTATTGCTGCTTGATTATCACAGTATAGTTCCATTGGAGATTCTTTATAAAATCCCAATTCAGTCCGAAGAGACCTTATCCACAAGAGTTCACTTACAGTGTGTGCCATGGCTCTGTATTCTACTTCTGCACTTGACCGTGCTACTACATTTTTGTTTTTTGCTTTTCCATGTGACCAGATTTCCTCCAACCATTGTGCAAAAACCAAAAGTAGATTTTCTATCATCTGGGGATCCAGCCCAGTCTGCATCCGTGAATCCCTCACTGTTGAAGTGACCATGTTTTTTATAGAGGAGCCCCCTTTCAGATAACGTAGTATCCTCTCAAGTGCTTGTCAATGACTAAGTTGTGGCATGTGCATATACTGACTTACCACACTTACTGCATATGAATGTCTAGCCTCGTTACACATAGGTAAATAAGTTGTCCCACTAACCTTTGATATTTTCCAATATTGACATCTTCTCCAGTGCCTCCACATAATTTTGTATTTGCATCCATAGGAGTGTCTACCGGTTTGCATCCCATCATACATGTTTCTTCTAGTAGATTAAGGGCATATTTTCTTTGGGATAGAATAATCCCATGTCTTGATTGTAAGACCTCAATAACCAAAAAGTATTTCAGTAATCCAAGATCCTTTGTCTTGAATTCAGCACATATTCTCTCTTTTATTTTCTGAATGCCCTCAGAATCACTCCCAGTTAAAATAATATCATCAACATAAACAGCTAGAATCACCTTGCCTCTTACTATGTTCTCAATAAATATTGAGTGG
This sequence comes from Aristolochia californica, assembly GCF_029961685.1. Lineage (NCBI taxonomy): Eukaryota > Viridiplantae > Streptophyta > Magnoliopsida > Piperales > Aristolochiaceae > Aristolochia > Aristolochia californica. Next base: position 16,410,042 of record NW_027181992.1, on the reverse strand, counting down.
TCTGCAGAGCATCTTTAAAAACTTGCCCTTATAATGGCTTGACTAAATTTCTCAAACCATGCCCGTAAGGATTGCTTCATTCCATATAGAGATTTTTTTAAGATGACATACGGACTCCCCCTCAACCACATATCCAGGTTGTTGTTGTATATAAATCTCTTCTTTGATATCAACATTGAGAAATGCGTTTTTTACATCCAATTGATATATTGGCCATGATGAATTAGCTGCCAAGGAAAATAATATACGTACCGAGGTCATTTTTTGCACTGGAGAGAATGTCTCATCATAATCAATGCCATAGCATTGATTGTATCCTTTTGCAACCAGTCGAGCCTTTAGTCATGCAATAGTCTCATCTGGATTATGTTTTACTGTATAAACCCACTTGCAACCAACGGGTTTTTTATCTGTAGGTAGAGGAACCAGTGACCATGTATGATTATCATTGAGTGCCTTCATTTCTTCAACCATTGCTGCCCTCCACCCTAGATGTTGGAGAGCCTCCTAATATGACTGTGGAATAGATATGAGGAAATAGAAGAAGGAAACTGACAACAAAACGGTAAGAGGTGATGATGAGACACAAAATTTGAGATAGGATGAGAAGTAGAAGGTTGAGTGCATGAACGAGGTTCTTTTCTTATTGCAATAGTACAAGTATCAAATTCAGGACCAAAAATGATTGGTGATGAAGGACTTACCTCTGGTGGATCCGACAACTCGGCAGGTGTGGTATCGGCCATTGTCTCTGAGGGCTGAACAATTTCTGTATCACGAGACACAACCGGTTGAGGAGAACTTGGTACTTATATGGGCTTAAACAATCCCCTCGGGCCTGCTTTGAAAACTTTAGCCAAACACTACTACGGTTTGGCTTTCGTTGGTGCACGGTAGATCATTCAGTATACTTTAAAGATACCTCAAAAGGAAAAATATTATTAGTTGTATATGTTGATGACATTATCTTAACAGGTGATGATGCACATAGCATACAAGTGGTAAAAAATATGATATGTCAAGAATTCAAAACTAAAGATTTGGGATTGCTTAATTATTTTTTGGGCATAAAAATTCTTCAATACTAACATGGGATAATATTGTCTCAACGGAAGTATGTTTTGGACCTCCTCGAAGAAACAGGAATGAAGGGGTGTTGACCAGTTGACACACCTATGGATACGAATGTAAAATTATGTGCAACGATTGGAGAAGATATTGATATTGGTAAATATCAAAGACTTGTGGGCAAACCGATCTACCTCACGGTAACTAGACCAGACATATCATATGATGTAAGCGTGGTGAGTCAATACATGCATAAATCACAACTTACCCGTTGGCAGACCTTGGAGAGAATATTACGATACTTAAAAGGAGCTCTGAGAAGAGGCTTACTTTATAAAAAACATGGGCACTTCAACATAGAAGGTTTCTCAGATACTGATTGGGCCAGATCACCTGATGATAGGAAGTCTACATCTGGATATTGCACTCTTGTTGGAGGGAACCTGATTACATGGAGAAGAAAGAAGCAAAATGTGGTTGTAAGATCTAGTGTTGAAGCACAATACAGAGCTATGGTCCACACAGTTAGTGAACTCCTATCTTACCGAATTAAGATTTTATAAAGGAGGTCCCATGAATCTACACTATGATAACCAAGCAGCCATTCATATTACTTTAAACCCAGTCTTCCATGAAAGGACCAAACACATTGAGGTGGATTGCCACTTTATACGGGAGAAATTTCAAGCGGGTATAATCTCCCTTAAATATGTTTCATCATAAGAGCAAATAGTAGATATCCTCACTAAACTAGTTACAACTAAATTCCTATCCTTTATATGTGGCAAGCTGGGTATCTATGATGTTTTTTCTCCTCCAGCTTGAGGGGGAGTGTTAGAAGATGGGTTCAAGCCACAAGTCCACGGCAAGGAAGCCCATGCCACATCTAAGCGATGGCTTATGGGTAATATAGGATGCTTCTCATAAAGATGGCATGAAGGTGTAAATACTTGTCCTTTTTATGTCTCTTCTTTTATAAATTTGTATCCCTCCTTCCCTTGGTCGGCGCACATCTCCTCCTCTTAGTCCAAGCTCTCTCCATTTTTTAGTTGATCCCTTCTTCCTCTCTTCTCCTTCCTCTTCTTCTTCTTGGTTTATCTAAGTCCTCTACAATGGATCCTAAATTCTACAAGTTTACTTTTTGGAATTAGGGTTAGGGCTTAGGATTTATGGTTTAGGGTTTAGGGTTTAGGGGCTAATGGATGGTGGTTTGAGTCTAGTTCAAACTAGGTTGAGTCGCCTACACGAGCATCCATTAGCCAACAAAAACCGACCCCAATCATTGACGAGGTATGGTTCATAGTGACTATGAAGTCATATGGGGATCTACCAAGGGTGTTCGGTGAATTTGGACTTGATGAGTGTGTTTAGGGTTTAGGGCATCTGCAATGGAATTAGTTTGATTAATTTTTAAATGTTATATAATATTGTTGAATAATTTTGAAGTGCTATGTAATGATCTTGCCAAGTGATGAGGAGATTCGGGTGTTATAAATATCCACCATGTGGTATTTGTTTTCAATGGTTTTTTGTGTTACCATGTCCCTAGTTACTATGACGGGTAAAGGTTGTCTAATAAAGTTTTTTCCATGAAGACCATCTTGGATTTAGATTAGAAATAGCTGGAAGAAGACAGCAAAATGCTCGAACATATGACATTTGGACCTTCGAACAAGATAGCAAAATACCTGATCTGTTGATCGAGCAGGTCAATATGGGGAACAAGTTGCTCAATGGGATTTGGAAGTATGAGGTATATATGGATTGTGTCAATAAGTTCAATGAAGATGCAGTCAATAAAAAAACTATTGAATAGCTCAAGAATCAAACAAGATCATGGAAGAAAACTTACCAAATAGTAACGAGTTGTCTCAATACTGGTGGGTTTAGTTGGGATGCAACCACACAGTGAGTTACTGCATATCATCCTATATACCAAGACTACATCAAGGTCAGTAAATCATGCTATACTGAAAAATATTTTGTATGTTTTCTACATTACTAGAACTCTATTCCAAGACATCTAAAAGATGATTTTTTTCTTGTAGGAGCATAGAGATGCTGAGAAGTATTGAAGTGAAGGGTGCTCACTTTACGACAAATTGACTTTGGTAGTGGGAAACTCAATAGCCATGGGGACAACAAGTCAAATGAGCATAGATCTAGGTGATGATCTCCTTTGTGAATTAGAATGGACACAGATGGATGAGCTGAAGGATGTCGATGTAGTTAGGGATACTCCATCGCCATTCTTTAGCTGGAAAGAGTCGGCAACTGAGCAATCTCAAAGAGGTAACCCGTCACCGTCAACTTGTCATAGAAAGAGAACCAAAATATCCACAGATGACACTGGCAGATTCATTGATGCAATGAAGGAAATCGTTGAGGCATTTAGGGATGTCATCAAGTCTAAAGATGGTAATGCCAATAGTGATTGGTACGAAGCCCTCCAGGAAATCCCGGACCTGTCAATAGAGTTGAAGTTTTGCGTTGGCGAATGGTTGGAGATGCCAACTAAGAAGGTCATGTTTATGAAGATGACAGTGGAAGAGTGGCACCAATGGCTTCAATTTTGTTATCGTGAATTGTAGTAATGATTTTTAAGTACACTATCTACTTTGGGACGAGTGTTTTGTATTTTAATGATGTTTTTTGAATTATGACATTGTAAGACATATCATTGATGTTTTATGAATGTCATTATGGTTAAAATTTATTTTCATGATTGTTGTGTTGTTATTGTGTGGATAAATATGGTGGATGAGTATGGATGTGGACATTGAATGGATTTGGTTGTGTAGGGTTGCGATTGAAGGTAGGAATATGGGATTGTGGATGAAAATGGATGTGTGAATAGATATGGTTGTGTAGAGGTGTGATTGAAAATAGGTTATGATTGATGATAGGGTTGTGTTTGTGTTTATGACTTTTAGGCGATTGTATTTGCAGATTTCCATGGATATTATGACAGATGAAGAATTGCAACTATGCTTGCATTCACATATATTTTCTTCACCATGGGAAGGTACTATCTCTACCATTGCAATAGACATGAACCACGTTCTTGTGGGCTTGGTGGTCTGTTGTATTTACAAAAGGCATTAGACAAATCACCTATTAAATTTCAAAAAGTTTACTGGATGAATCAAATTGTATTTCACAAATTGGCAGAGATACTTAATAGAGGAGGATTTTTATCAGCGACAAAGACCATCTCAGTGGAAGAACAACTTGCATATGTTCTCCTAAATGTTGGTCAACAAAAATTGTACAGTGTCACAACAAAGATGTTTGATACATCAAAATAGACCATAAGTACCGGATTATGTTTGACCCACCATATGGTTTCCCAACCGTGATATTTTTTCATAGGGTATTAAGTTCCTCCATCATGGTTTCCCTACCGTGATATTTTTTGACAGGGTATCCTTCATCATGGTTTCCCAACCGTGATCTTTTTTTACGGGGTAAAATAAATGATGATATGAGGCCACCTTTTCTTCTATAATAATGTCCCCAAAGAGATATAATAGCTGCAGCTGAATATAACACGACCATCTTCCAACACATAAAACATGAACCAAAATAATAAACCTTGTAGAAGGACCCATGAAATAATCATAATCCGATATAAATATTTTTTTTCTTAGATGCAGAAGCTTCATCTTTTGTGCTCCTCTTTTCTTGAATATTTTTGTCACAAAAAACTTATCCACAACGTATGGAATAAAATACCTCTTTCTTGTACTTCTTCTACTTCTCCCCCTCAAGCTGGGAGGAAATGACAGTGATCCCAGCTTGAACTAAATATCATAGATGTAGCAATAAGCCCTCAACCAGGGAGAAGTGAGATATTTTCTTGATATATCAACTCAAAAAGTGACACAAAACAATCAGCTTAAATTCGGATTTTTCAATGTAACAGGATACCAGTATGACCTTTGATTCTTCCAATTCGAATATATCTTTCAATATAGATCAGATTGACATGAATTTTTTTCCTTCTAAAAGTAGAATTAAATACCTTTCATCCAAGTATAATTTAACTTCATAAAATATAATTATTAGAAGATAAATAATCTGATATATTTTGATCTCTTTCATCTGGCAGAACTAAGTATTGTTTCTCCTATTTTTCCAGAATGACCATTGACTCTTCCAAGATCAATATCTTCTTATAAAAAAATCATACCGAGAATTGGTTAATTAGGTAAGAAAATAGACTTATATATATTTATTTTGATATATAACTATCCATATAAAGTCTCTTTCTTGATAGCATAAAATACCTTGGAAATTGAGGCTTTCTCCTGCCGCTTGAACCTCTTTTTCAATCTGACCATTGCTACTTCAAATATTTATTTCTCATTTTACATAACTCAAATAAAAAAATTGGTTTAATTGGAAAAATAATATACTTACATATATTTATTTTGATATACATTTCTCCATATAAAGTCTAGTTCTTGTGTTATGGTCTTGGGTTAAATATCTATATCATCCGCTCCTAACAGGCCGGTGTTTTGGGTAGTATTAGCTAGGTGCTTAACATTTGGTATCAGAGCGGGCTCCCACGTCGCAAGTTCGAGTCCCAAGACGCGCAAAGGCCAAATTAAAATACTAGTAGGTCCTTGTGATAAGTCTTGGGTGGTCGTCGGCTTGCCAAGGTGGGGTGTGATGTTATGGTTCTAGGTTAAGTATCTATGTCTTCTGCTCCGAACAAGTCGGTTTTTTGGGTAGTATTGGTTAGGTGTTTAACATCTTAATAGCAAAAAATACCTCAGAATCTGAAGATTGCGGCTGCTGCTCGAACCTTTTTGCAATCTAACCTTTTCTCATTCAAATATCGATATCTCTCTATAGATAACTCAGATTGGAACAAATCATTTTTCTTTGGAAAGTAGACTCAAATATATTTCCTTCAATATATAATTTGGAATATGAAAACTCTATATAGAGGAAAACACACAAATCAAATTATGGGTGTAGGGCCTAAAAAAATAACTACGAACCTAGACTTAGGGTTTAGGGTAAAGAGAAAAGGATCTCATTATCTCTGTGGTTTGACCAAGTCAACTCATAGAACCTGTTCTGATACCTTGTTGAATTTATGATCCCTTTTCCAGAATTCTAAGAAAGAGAAAGAAGAAATAAAAAAGAAGAAAAGGAAAGAAGAGCTCTCTTGTAGAGAGAAGAAAAAAATAAAAGAGAAAGGAGAGGTTGCGCCAAGCAAAGAGAGATAGAGAGAGAGAGAGAGAGTAACTCAAGATTGAGATGTGTAACTTGATCTGTAAGTCTATTCTTTTACCTATTCAACCAATTTTTTATCTGAGTTATCTACAAAGAGAAATCTATATTTGAAGTAGCAAAGGTCAGATTGAAAAAGAGATTCGAGCGGCAGCAGAAAGCCTCAACTTCCAAAGTTTTTTATGCTATCAATAAATAGACTTTATATATAGAATTATATATCAAAAGAAATATCTGTAAGTTTATATTCTTACCTATTCAACCAATTCTCGGTATGATTTTTTTATAAGGAGATATTGATCTTGGAAGAGTCAATGGTCATACTGAAAAAAAGGAGAAATAGTACTTATTTTGGCCAGATGACAGAGATCGAAATATATCAGATTATTTACCTTCTAATAATTATATTTTATGAAATGAAGTTATACTTTAATGAAAGGTATTTAAGTATAGTTTCAGAAGGAGAAAATTTCATGTCAATCTGATCTATATTTAAAGAAATATTAGCATTGGAAAAATCAAAGGTCATGCTGGTATTCAGTTGTATTAAAAAATCTAAATTTATGCCCATTGTTTTGCGTCACTTTTTGAGTTGATATATTAGGAAAATATCTCACTTCTCCCTAGTTTGAGAGCTTATTTATATATCTCTATTATTTGGGTTTATTGCTACATCTATGATATTTGGTTCAAGTTGGGATCACTGCCAATACCTCCCAACTTGAGGCAGAAAAGTAGAAGAAGTACAAGAAAGAGGTATTTTATTCCATATGTTGTAGATGAGTTTATGTGACCAAAATATTCAAGAAAAGAGGAGTAAAAAAGATGAAACTTTTGCATCTAAGAAAAATATTTATATCGGATTATGATTATTTCATGTATCTTTCTACAAGCTTTATTATTTTTGTTCGTGTTATATGAGTTGGAAGATGGTCGTGTTTCTTTGGATGAGACATTATTATTGAAAAATAGGTGGCCTTAATATATGTTCCATTACTGTGACAGAGGAGCTTATTACTACATCCACTACTCGAAAGGACATCTATGTTATTTCATCGTTATGGAAGAGTTTATTTCTAACTCTATGTTATACCCCCATGAATTGGCATTGATTACTCCTACCACTTGAGAGTCGTTGGCCAGTGGAGGGACACGGTGATGGATGAGTTTTTTTATTATTACACTTCTGAACAACGTATAGTCCCACTACCTATAGAAGATAGGAGTGTGACGAACATCCAGTATATAGACCCACTATCTATAGAAGATAGGAGTGTGTCGAACATCCAGTATATAGAACCACTACCTATAGAAGATAGGAGCTAATTGACTGGATTAAAGAGCAGTGTCATACGACTTGAAGTGATTTTACTCTCACTTTTCTTATGCCAGATGGGCCTCATGAACGAGAGCACCAACATGAGGAGGAGTGTTGGAAGATCTGCAACATTATACAAAAAAAGATTTTATATATCATTTGCAACATGCTTGGAGTTCATGTTGTTCTCTCACCCCCAGTTTGACGGGGAGTGTTGGAAGATATGCCCAAGCCCACACGACCAAGGAAGGCTCACATATCTAAGAGTATTATAAGATGGTCCACACAACCAAGGAAGGCCCACAAGATGGGCTAAAGCACATAAGAAGTAGGACCCACAATGAATACCACGAGTTGGCATCCTTATCACATAATTTGGAAGATCAAGAAGGACTCACAAAAGCATTTTTATCTTATGGTCACGTCCAAGAAAGTTTTTAGTTTGAGTTAAGTTTGTCTTTTATCTATTTTGAGTTATTTAATTATGTTAGGACTTATCTTTAAGTGTTAAAGTTTGGGTGTAATTCGGACAATGGTTGTTTTATTGTAATTGGACTCTACTACCTTCCTTTATTATAAATAGAGGTTCATGTACTCTGATTATAACAAGTCGATGACGTATTTATCTTTTCCATAAATTCAAAATGCAAAGTGAAATATTTTCCTGATATATCAACTCAAAAAGTGACTCAAAACAATGGGCATAAATTCAGATTTTTCAATACAATAGAATACTAGCATGGCCTTTGATTCTTCCAATGCAAATATTTCTTTAAATATAGATCAGATTGACATGAAATTTTCTCCTTATGAAACTAGACTTAAATAAATTTCATCCAATTATAAATTCTTTTCATAAAATATAATTATCAAAAGATAAATAATCTAATAGATTTCGGTCTCTATCATCTAACCAAACTAAGTATTGTTTCTCATTTTTTTCCAAAATGACCATTTATTCTTCCAAGATCAATATCTCCTTATAAAAAAATCATATCGAGAATTGGTTGAATAGGTAAGAAAAAAGACTTATGTATATTTATTTTGATATATAATTCTCCATATAAAGTCTCTTTCTTGATAGCATAAAATACCTCGGAAGTTGAGGCTTTTTGCAGCCACTCAAACCTCTTTTTCAATCTGACCTTTGTTGCTTCAAATATCTCTTTCTCTTTGTAGATAACTCAAATAAAAAATTGGTTGAATAGGTAAAAGAATATACTTATAGATATTTCTTTTGATATATATTTCTCCATATAAAGTCTAGTTCTTGATAGCAAAAAATACCTCAGAATCTGAAGTTTTCTGCTGCTGATCAAACCGTTTTGCATTCTAACCTTAGCTCATTCAAATATCGATATCTCTCTGTATATAACTCCGATTGGAACAAATCATTTTTCTTGGAAAGTAGACTCAAATATCTTTCCATCATATATAATTTTAAATATGAAAAACTTTGTATAGATGTAAAAAACGCAAAGCAACCTATGAGTGTAGGGACTGAAAAAAATAACTGTGAACCTAGACTTAGGGTTTAGGGTTTAGAGAAAAGGATCTCATTATCTCTATGGGTTAACCAAGTCAACTCACAGAACCTGATCTGATACCATGTTGAATTTATGGAAAATAAAAATACTCCATTGACTTATTTTAAGTTATCATAATAAGAGTACATGAACCTCTATTTATAATAGAGGAAGGTAGTAGAGTCCAATTACAAAAAAATTACCTTTCTCCCAATTACACCCAAACCCTAACACTTAAAGATAAGTCCTAGCAAAATTAAATAACTCAATATAGATAAAAGACAAACATAACCCAAACTAGAACTCTTCTAGGATATGACCATAAGATAGTGATGCCTTTGTGAGTCCTTGATCTTCCAACTCATGTAATAAGGATGCCAGCTTGTGGTTATCATGGTGGGTCCTACTTCTTATGGGCTTCGGCCCATCTTATGGGCCTTCCTTGATCGTGTGGCCCATCTTATAATACTCTTTGATATGTGGGCTTTCCTAGGTCATGTGGGATGGAGTCCATATTCCAACAGGTATTTCAATAAGGTGTTGGATGTTATTCTCAAACTTCTCTTTGATTACATGAAATGGCCATCGGAATGCACACACTTGAAGATTTTAAACAATCCAATGTTTTATTCATACTTTAAGGTAACATCATTTGCAAATTTTAGATTAATATACAAAGTTAGTCAATATTAATTGAAATAGTTAGTCAAAGCGAGCAACCCACTTGAAGAGCAACAAAGGTTCTGTAACGAAAAAGGCTATCTCTCCAAATTGTGATGGCACCATGTACATTTGATTGGCAATCCACTTATGTACTTGCTGGATGGGAGGGATCAGTAGCTGATTCCCGTGTATTGATGAACGTATTGACTTGTCGAGATAGACTCTTTGTACCTGAAGGTAAACAATATATTTTTATGTAGTATTTTTTTATCAATTATTATCTTCAATTATTTTATGTGGAAAATATTTTCTATTGTAGATAAATATTATCTAGTTGATGCTAGTTATGAAAATCTTCCAAGATTTTTGGCTCCATATCTAGGAACTCGTTATCATCTACAAGAATTTGGAGATAAACTTCCTAGGAATGATAAATAATTATTCAACAGAAGGCACTCATCTTGGAGGAATACTATTGAGCTAACTCTCGGTGTTTTAAAAGCTCAATTTCAAATAATGAAAGGCGCTCCTCCGTTTTCTTATAAGATCCAGATAAAAATTGTAGTTGCTTGTTGCATGTTACATAATTATATACTTAGATAAGATTACAATGATATGTTTGAAACGGAAGATGATGATTCGAGTGATGAGCTTGGTGGAGGTGATGAGGTCCAATTAGTAGGTGTAAATGATGGTGCAAATAGCGATGACAGCAATGGTCTTGTGGATGAGGATAGCCAATCAACAAACATTCGGAGGCAACATGCATTAGAATCCACAAGAGCCGCACAATATCGAGATGCCATAGCGAATCGCATGTGGAAGGATAAATTATGGTTGTATCTTATTGCTTTTGAACATGTATCTTGTCATTTATATGTACTACACTAGTAATTTGATTGTTTTAATATTAAAGGCACAAACTCGTTGTTATCTTCAAGGCATAAACGTTTGCTTTTATGCTACAAATTATGGACTATTACAAGTAACTCGGTTCATTTTCAAGCATTTTTTTTTATAGATATGTTATTAATAATCTATCTTAGCTTATTAATAAAATAATATATTTATTTATTTATTATATTCGTTAATTTTATTACTATATTAAATTAGATATTTAACACTGGTAATTAAAATATAGTTAAAGTAAGCATTTGATCAACTATTTTCAATAATTATCCCATTTTTATAAATAATTAAACTAATCATTTTTAAGTTTTTGGAAATATATTATTAATTAATACTACGTAATATTTTTTATTCATTATGTTTCATTTTTAATTACTGTATTAAATTAGTGATTTAATAGTGGTAATTAAAATATTGTTAAAGTAAGCATTTGATCAATTATTTTGGTTTAATTAACCCATTTTTATAATTAATAAAACCAATGGTTGTAAATTTGGTGGAAATATATGATTAATTAATAATACATAAAATTATATATTGTGTTACTATAAGCATTTGATCAATTATTTTTGTTTAATTATTCTTTTTTACGTTAAAATATATCTTATGTTATTAATAAATTTATTTATTTATTTATTTATTATATTCATATATGTTCTTTTTTACTTTGTCACACGTAATTACTGTATTAATGTACAATAATTTTTAATTATTAATTAATATAATATATAATTTAATTATTTAGTGTATAAATATATTTTAATTCTACATTAAATTACTCATTAGTTTAGTAATCATGCTTGTTTAGGTTTATTTGGTGTTTAGGTATACATGTTCTATTTAAGTATATTATTAAAAGTTACTTATTCTCTTGTTTTAGTTATATTTCTCATTGTGGGGCACTAACACTGGAAACTGTTTTCCAATGCACTTGAACTCGTCTACACTAACACCCAAGGATGAGTTCAAGTTGAATCAATTAATTTAAGATGAATTGAAATCTTCACTTCATTTCAAGTTCATTGCGGACTAACCCCCCCCCCCCCCCCCCCCCCCCCCCCCAATACCCAACTTGAAGTTGAAGTTGAAGCAAATGTTGACTAACCCCCCTAGATCAATTAAGTTTTGTTATCATCAAAATCAAGAGGGGAGACAAAAAAATTAAGTCAAGCTAAGATGGTAGAATGTGCATTTGTAGTTGACCTTGTCAAATTACATGTGTATGCTAGCTAATCCTCTTCAAACTTTTGAAATGATTTAGACGCCATGTCTCATGTTGTTGAAATTTTCAAATCCCTTCCAAAATCTTAAGAAAAAAAATTGTGATGATCTAATCAAATGAATCACCTTTTGTTGGGACATAGAGATCCTTACTATAAAACTAAGGGCATAAGAGATTAAGAGGGCATAAGAGATTAAGAGGGGTATGGGAAAAATTGAAAGTGCACATTTGACTGTGTAAACCAAGGTAATGAAGAGAAAATGATTCAAGAAAGTAAGGAACAAAATAATGCAAACGACAAGGTTCAAAGTAAGGATAAGTTGTGCCACTACTGAGAGAAGCCAGGACACTTGAAAAGGCAATGTAGGAGATTACATGGCAAACCCAACTCCACTCAGTTCTAGTTACGCTTTCTTCTCACACCCATATAGAATATAATACCACTTATATCCCTCTAAGTTGGTGGATGGACTTTGGATCTATATCCCATGTTTTCCATTCCATGCAAGGCTTTAGAGAGCTTAGGACAAAAAAAGTGATGGATAGTATATCTATATGGGAAATGGCAGCGATGTAGAAGTTGAAGCAATGGGATCTTATGAAATCATTTTAGAGGTTGGTCTATCATAGATTTTGCCAAAAGCATTGTATGTGCCTAAGATTAGGTACAATCTAATTTTTAGTTGCCTAGTAAGACAAAACTAGTTATTCTATGATTTGTAATAGTGGTATAGTTACAATAAATAAGAACAATTTAGTGATTAGAGGCTCATTCTATGATGGTTTTTATAAATTAAATATTGCTCCACGTAGTTTTGTATGATTGTGAAGTGCTCTAGCGATTTAGATTCCCTTAATAAAAATGAAAGAATTCCTCAATTGGTGAAAGAAGGAATTCTACTTGAATTGTCCTTTGATGATTTTGGGATGTGTAAGTTGTTTTGATGAAAAAATGACTCAAAAACCCTTGAATGTAAAAAGTAAACGAGTTAGATCAAAGACATTATTGAAATTAATCCATACATATATTTGCAATCCGATTAATTTAGCATCCTATAATAGTTGTACATATTTCGTAACTTTCATAGATGACAAATATGACTATATTTACTTCCTCAAGAAAAGTTCTCATTCTTTGGATTCTTTTAAGGTATTTAGATCAGTAGTTGAAAAAAGTAAGTGGAAAGTAATCAAAGAGTTAATGTC